>NC_081521.1:15640791-15910791 GCF_030273125.1 Centropristis striata
ACTCTGAAATCCTCTACACACCATGTTATTTCATGTTCAATTCACTTTGTGATTAAAAACCAACTGATAAAGCATCTGAGCCCCAGAAAGTCCATTTATTATTGAATCATTAGAATTGTGTTTGGCATCTTTTAAATGGCAGCAGAAGGAAGTTTTGCTGTTTGAACCCTGATCCGATTTGAAACACGAACATGTTGGATTCTCAAATTGTCCGTGTTGTGTCTTCTTCACCTCCACTCATGTTTCATCCACAGAACAATAATCTTAATAAGATAAATCACTGTTTCACTATCATACTGTGATACTGTGACAATAAAACAATTATATCTCTGGGATGATTGTGCAGAAAGCACATTATATGGTGATTTGGGTCAATACTCAACTCTGATTGGCTGCCTGACAATGCACATCTCATAATATTTAGTTCACACGACACGACTTAAGCCAGTTAATGGAGCCATGAGCGTAACGCAGTAATTATACGCCACAAAGCCGGAGTGAAAGCAAACAAGAGAAAGCAACAAAACACAAACCCAAAGTAAACAATGACACTGAACCCCCTTTTCCGCCAAACCGGTTCCCAGCCGCTGCCCGATATATATATGTGTATATATATATATATATATATATATATATATACACAGTCATGGAAAAAATGACTAGACCACCCTTGTTTTTTTTCAATTTCTTGTTCATTTTAATTCCTGGTACAACTTAAGGTAGGATACTTGATAATGATTTTGGTTATTATCAAGAAAACCATGGAAACTGTTTAGATATCAACAAGACCAACTAAAACGTGTATTATTCATTTATGTGATTTGTTCAACTGCAACGTGATTGAAACGGGCGAGCTAACGTTAGCGGGTGATCGCTAGCGGGCTAGCGTTAGCTTACAACAAAGTCCAACATGAACATGAAACTGCTTTGGTGGAAAAGGGGTTTTAAAGTAACGTCACTTAACTTCAGCGTGTCTCGTTGTTACATCCCTTCTGTATTTACGGTCTTTTAGAACGCTAACCAAGAAGTCTTCAGCCCTCTCCTTAGAGAAGTGCTTTAGCAGTCTAAACAGAACAGAATGCCCAGCTTGTGAAAAACTTTACATTGTGATAAATTAAAAAAAAACACATGAAAACACAAAGAAATGGTCTCTTCATTTTGCTTTTTTGGAAAGTGACCACGGTGTGAGCAAGTTCATATGGAAGAGGATCAAAAAGTCATGAGGAGAATAAAGTGACTTTCTGTGTTGCTCAACATGTTCACAGGTTCAATCAGTCATTAGAGGGACTTTGTTTCTATAAACAGTTTCTGCAGCTACAACCTGATTCTCATCATGTCAGAAAATGAGCAATAACCTCAATATTTAAGGTGCAGCAGAACTAAAATCACAGACAAATTAATGAGATATTGTTGGTAGAAGCTGCTAAAATTATTGTTTTATAATAATCTGCTTTGATGTTATTCATGTGAATATTTTAGACAAATATTGAGGAGAATCAGGTTTAGCTCGCAATCGATTTCACCAACTCAAAAAGTGACATTATTCTCCTCATTTCCACGTTTTTCTGGAAGTGCTGAATTCCTGATCCTCTTCTGAAGCTGAATGCTGTTTGAAGTGTCCTTCAGCAGGAATTAATGGAAGATGGCGAGGCGTCTCAGTGGGTGTGAACCCTGACGTAATGACCCGGCTGACTGAAGTTTGGGTTAATGAACAACTAAAATGAAGAAGATATTCCTTCATTTAGGTGTTTATAATGTTTAGATCCCAGAGGTCATCATTTCCTGTCAGGGTTCACAGACTGGTGGGACGATGTCACGGCTCAAGACGGCTCAAGACGGCTCAGTGATGTTTACTTTGGTCACAATAATCCTGGTGGACTGATGGATCTATTGTTCTTTGATCGGCTTTATTTAACAGTGTACGGATGTGCAGGTGAACAGACTCTGGATTAAAAAGTAGTTACTCCCTGAGACTGAAGCAGAGGATCACAGAGCCGACAGGAAGGACTGCACGATCGCAGAGACGCAGATGAGGATCATGAGGGGCGTGGCCTGCAGGAGAAGGGCGGAGCTCTTCAGCTTCACCTGCACAGGCATGTGGTCACTTAACTCCTGCGCCTGAAGGACAGAAGACACAGAGTCAGACAGCGAGGACATTAGAGGTGTGAATCATCAGATACGGTTTCATCCTGATACTTGAGTCACGATATGATCTATGCTGGGGCAAGAGTAGGCAGAACCCCCTTAAATAAATGTCTTGCCCCCCCCAAATCAAAATTTTAGAAGTTGAGAAAGCACATTTTAATATACTCACAAAATTAATATACATTACATTTTGACAAAATTATCTGCAGTAGCGGAAAACTCAGCCGAAAAAGGGACACACGATACACAATTCTTGGTTAAAATCTGGATGAAGGATGTTTTATTTTATTTTTATTTTTATTTTTAAGTCCACCCCCCCCCCCCCCCCCCCATTGTGTGATATGGTGAGTATTGATACAATATATTGAGATTTAACAGATTAACTGCATTTTATGTCCACAAAATTAAATCCAATCAAGAACTGTTTTGTCCAATCAGAGAAAATTCTCAGTTTATTCATCTCACTTCAGTCTTTTTATTTGTCCACAATGAGAGTCAAACCCACAGACTGACCAACAAAGTATTCAGTCAAACTGAACTGAACTGATATCAAACATGTATGCATGTCGTCAACTTTAAGCTTCAATGTTCTGAATTTTTTTGAATGCAACATCAAAAAATAGCCTTAACTTTGCAGCGTCATTTCGACAACTTGATATCACGACACAATATCCTGATGCACACGGTGCCTATAGATACCTAAGATCTTCTAGTTTCACATCATACCAGTATCTCCAGTATATTCCTAAACTGAGCCCGCTACAGCCTCCGAAAAAAACTTCTGCCTGCCGGTGCTAAAAATCGATACTTGGCGGCTATGAATCGATAGAATATTGCCACGAGAAATATCGTCATACTATGCTGTATTGATTGTTTCCCACCTCTTGAGACATCTCTTCCTCTGTGCTTTTTAAAGTTCAACAAACATTTGGAGGAGGAGTGAATTTTTACAGAGACATTTATTAGATGAAAATAGAATGCAACAACTACACTCATCAATGATGATTGTTATGAGAAAACGTTATTGTGTTGTTATTATTTTTGGGTGGACAGTGGGGTTTCAGGACTGCTTGGAGACAGAAGACTGATCGCTGTTGTCTCCTTTTCAACTGAACTACGACAAAGAAAAATGGGCCGGCCGAGCGGACGGACAGAGTTCAGCCGAGTCCCTGAGCAGAGAAAACTGGCCTTGGAGACCCAGGACGGTGGCCTGGATCACTGTCTTTCAGAGACTGTAGCGGTCTCAGACTAGAAGATCTGAGGAATCCACTGGGACCAAACGCGTCATGATATCTTGTCAGGAAGGAGGTGAATTATCGTTACAGAGTTCAGCTAAATTTTAGTGTGGGGAAAAAACTGTTGTGTCCATTTTCAAAAGTGTTCCTGACCTCTGACCTCAAGATATCTGACTGAAAATGTGTTCTATGTCCCCACGAGTCTCCTCTTGACTGACATGCCCACTTTATGCTGATCCTGCAATAAATGTGTTGTTGTGTCCTCTTGTGTGTGAATCTTTGTGCATCCTGGGGTCCCTAAACAATCTGAGCTGCATAAATCAGGTCTGAGTGTATAAAATGAGCTGCTGTGACCTCTAGGATAATCACAGCCTCATGAAACTTTACAGCCCCAATCTAGAGACCTACAGCATTCAGAGGATGGAGGGCTGAGACACTAGATTCACAATAAGCAGCAACACAACACAAGTGCTGCCATACAATCACACAAAATACACAAATTTACTTAATATCAAAAGTTTCTGAAACCAGATCACAATATGGATTATTCTCTGCTGTTCTAAAGGTCTTGGAGTCTGAAAGTGGGACTCTGGAGGAGTTTTCACTATTTTTATTAATTCTCAAATGGTATCAACCTAAAAATGACTGCAATAACTTATGAGACATACTGAGCATGAGAATGGACCTCATATACTCATATCATATGTATACATACATATATAACACATATATAATCTTGAGATTTGTATTGCCGGAGGTGAAAGGGGTGAAATAAAACTGCATGTGCCACAGCTTGGCCCTGCCCATTTGAAATGGTTGAGGACCTACTGATCTATGATTTATAGCAACAAGAAAAGAAAAGAAACACAGACAGACAGACTGACCTTGGTCCTGGAGAGTTTGAAGTCTTTGATATAGTTGAAGACTCCAGCAGAGTACGGAGTGATGGTCTTCAGGAAACGTTCACCATGCACCACGATTCTGACACACACACACACACACACACACGTAAGATAAATGTTACACACACACACATATATATATACAATTGAAACCAGAAGTTTACATACACTATATAAAAACTGTCTGACATGAAATCAGACAATCACTTTTCCTGTTTTAGGTCCGTTAGGATTACCAAAATTATTTCTATTTGCTAAATGCCAGAATAATGAGAGAAGGATTTTTTTTAGACAATTTTTTATTACTTTCTTCAAAGTCAGAAGTTTACATATACTAACATTATTATGCCTTGAAACAATTTGGGAAAGCCCAGATGATGCTGCCATGTCTTTGGAAGCTTCTGATAGGTTTATTGACAACATTAGAGTTAATTTGAGACACACCTGTGGATGTATTTTAAGGCACACCTGAAACACACTGCTTCTTTGTGTAACATCATGGGAAAGTCAAAAGAAATCAACCAAGATATCAGGGAGATAATTTTGGACTTGCACAAGTCTGGTTCATCCTTGGGTGCAATTTCCAGATGCCTGAAGGTGCCACATTCATCTGTTCAAATAATTATACCCAAGTATAAACACCATGGGAATGTCTAGCCATCATAGCGCTCAGGAAGGAGACGGACTCTGTGTTCCAGAGATGAACGTGCTTTGGTCCAAAATGTGCATATCAACCCAAGAACAAAAGCAAAAGATAGATAACAGTTTTGTCAGACCAAAGGACATGTCTCCAAAAATTAAGGTATTTGTCCCTGTGTGCATTTGCAAACTGTTATCTGGCTGTTTTATGTTTCTTTTGGAGTAATGGCTTCTTCCTGGCAGAGTGGCCTTTCAGTCCATGTCGGTACAGTACTCGTTTCACTGTGGATAATGACCTACAGTCTATGATAATGACACACTCTTACCAGCTTCAGCCAGCATCTTCACAAGGTCTTTTACTTTTGTTCTTGGGTTGCTATGCACATTTTGGACCAAAGCACGTTCATCTCTGGGACACAGAGTCCGTCTCCTTCCTGAGCGCTATGTTGTCAATAAACCTATTAGAAGCTTCCAAAGACATGGCAGCATCATCTGGGCTTTCCCAAATTGTTTCAAGGCATAATAATGTTTGTGTATGTAAACTTCTGACTTTGAAGAAAGTAACAAAAAAAATTGTTTAAAAAAATCCTTCTCTCATTATTCTGGCATTTAACAAATAGAAATAATTTTGGTAATCCTAACAGACCTAAAACAGGAAAAGTGATTGTCTGATTTCATGTCAGACAGTAAGAAAAAAAGCATATGTGTCTTTTTATATAGTGTATGTTGTTTGATCCCAGAGATTGCCCTTGTGAAGGGACTTCTGGACCAGCTTCCTACCAAGAGGTCAGATTCCTTTTTCCTGAGAATATTATCTCAGCAGGTATTTTGGGAACCTATAATTTAAGCTGGTGGTGAGGAGACACGCCTAGCTTCTGACTGCCTTGGTCCGGACACCTATCCTGCTTCCTCCAGAGAGGCACCTGTTGAGTAACCCTGGAATACAGATACCACACTGGCCACGCCCGGTTAATGGCAGCTCTCCTCTCTTTGATCTGTGCACTTGGAATTTGCTAGGTTAATTTTAGTGGCTGTGAAAATAAGCCTCAAGGATAGTTAAAATTTATTTGGCTAGGGTAACCAATAAAAACTTAGTTATTACACACCACCTTTTAATACCAAAAGATTAAAAATAAAAAATAAAATCTAAGGTCCACTACTTCACTTTAAATGCAATTGAAAATTTATTGATAGTATAGCAAGGTGCAAGCTTACAGCAAAAATTGATTTCAAAGTGATTACTTAAAATATTCAAAAATCTCAATAATAAAATGATTATAATCTACTGAATGTCTTACCATGATATCCTAACTGCCTGTGTTGAATGAAGCTGTAGCTGGGTATTAAACTTGAAGGTTTTGGAGAAGTAGACGTGAGAGTTGTCTGGCCAAGAAACTCTTCTGCAATGCCAGGCTGCAGGCCTCAGCTGTGACTCTCCCCTCTGGTCAGAGTTGGAGCGATCCTGGACTGGTC
Organism: Centropristis striata; assembly: GCF_030273125.1. NCBI lineage: Eukaryota > Metazoa > Chordata > Actinopteri > Perciformes > Serranidae > Centropristis > Centropristis striata. The sequence goes on from NC_081521.1 coordinate 15,647,186, forward strand.
CCTGGGTCCTGGCTTCAGTGTGGACTTGGAAAGAAGACTTCTTTAATCGATCATCGACTGGCGTTGGAATGGTCACCCTCCTTCTCACTCGTCTCTCGTCTTCACCGGTCAGATTGGAATCTTCTTTCTTGATGTGGATGTCCTCACTCTGTCTTCTTCTTGATTGTAGAACTGGAGTCTTTTTCCCCCGATGTGGTCGATCAGGTGTCGTCCTCAGCTCTTGAGAGTCAGTTGAAGAGTCTTGCAGCTCCCCGAGAAGGATGACCAAGATTATTTCTTGTGTTACAGCTTTTATCCTCTGCGGCTCCTTCTTTCAGAGCATTTCCTCCTTGCCACTCCTCACCAGTCCTCTCATTGGTTACATCTCTCTTCTGGTTTCCACTGTTGCCATGGCACGATCTCTCGGACCGTCCCTCTCCCCTCTTCTTCACCTGTCTCCTTCGGCCCAACACGTTCCGCACGTACATCATGTCTCGGCTCGATCCTTCCTCTTTTGAGTTCCCCTTTGTCTACTGGCTTCGCCCTGTCTCAATCACCTTATTACAAAATGTCCTACGATCAATCCGGTTACCACACATACTGATACAAACTGACCTTATTGCATTCATTACACAGTTTTTCCATCAAATCACATCAACATTGTAACTCATCATTTTACATACAATCATCATCAACTTTTCATTAGCATCTTTTTCACAATAATCATACTAGATCAACATCAATCATTACAGTGTCATTCGTGCCTCACATTATTTATTAGGTAAGCGCCCAACTGTCACCAACTGTTGTTACCCTGCTGGAAAGTCCCTGATTTCCAGTCTCATACCACTTAGCTGTGTGTGTGGCCAGTAGAGATCTCAACTCACTTGACAATGTAAACTTCTGGTTTCAACTGTACACACATACATACATACATACATATACAGAGGGGAACATTCAGGGCCTTCTACTCCTTCAGAGAAGGCCTTAAAAATTCTAAACCAAAAAATATGAGTATTAAATAATTTATATATATATATATATATATATTTTAAACTATCTCATTTAATTTAATACAATACATTTAATACATTCATCTCTCATCTATGTTCTAAAGTTAAGTTTACTGTCAAGTTCGCATCAGCAATGAAAGGGTTACTGTCCTGAAACATGTTATCCAATCAGAATCGTCCGTCTCGGTTAGCTAGCTCATTAATTGGTTAGGACTTCACAAGTCTCGGAGAAGGCCAAGCTATGTGTTTTGGTTTGGAGAGTGATGGGACAATTGACCAATCACGGTTTGATTTTAAGTGGGCGAGACAAAAAAAAAAGATCGTAGGCCTTCATGAAGTCCTAACAGCGTCAGAGTGGTGAGAGCGGTAGAGAGACAGTGAAATGGCGGAAAACGAGATCGACATAGTGGCTAGCTTGATAGCATCGCCTTTTTCAAGGCGGCCTTTTACAGAAAAACTGCAAATTATAAAAAATGGAAGACCAACTCCAGAACTGGAATTAATAGAAAAAGTAAAGAAAGTAGAAAGGCATTTCAAGACTGAAAATTTTCAGCGATATCCATGGATGACGGGCTGTAAGGAAACAAACAGGCTGCACTGCTGGAATTGTTTGCTTTTTACAACTGACAAGTCATCCACTTGGGTCAGCGGTGGATTTGTCAGCCTTACAAATCTGACAAAGTCAGCCCATCGGCATCAAGATTCTGCGGCACACCTGCAAGCGACGGTCAGTTTGAAAACTTTTGGGGACACAAGAGTTGATCTTCAGCTAGATGAGCAGCGCCGTAATCATACAACGGCCCACAACAACAAGGTCAGGCAGAAAAGAGAGATCCTGAAACGTCTCATCAATGTGGTCACATTTCTTGGAAAGCAAGAGCTGGCATTTCGAGGACATGATGAAAGTTAAGATTCCACAAACAAGGGGAACTACTTGGAGTTGCTGGACTTTTTGGGTTTTGGGAGTATGACAGCCCTCTGCGCTGTCACCTGGAGTCGGCCACTGTTTTCATCGGCACCTCCAGCAAAATTCAGAATGACTTGATCCAGTCAGTGGCGGATGTAATGACCGCGGCAATGAGGGAGGAGGTGAGGAACACGCCTTTTGTCTCCGTTATGGTAGACGAGACAACTGACGTAAGTAACACCGCTCAGATGTCATATGTCCTACGTTACACCACAGACGACGGTGTGAAGGAGCGCTTTTTCCAGTTTGGTGATGTAAGTGGTGACAAGTGCGCAGAAGCCATAGCTGGACAAGTTTTGGAGTTTCTGGAGGACTGTGCTTGCACCAATAAGGTAGTTGCCCAGTGTTACGACGGAGCTGCAGTCATGGCCTCTAGACTGAATGGGGTCCAAGCTAAAATAAAGGAAAAAATACCACAAGCTCTCTTCGTTCACTGTTATGCACACTCTCTGAACCTCGTCATGTCTCAAAGTGCTGCTAAAATCAGAGAGTGCAAAATTTTTTTCTCACACCTCAGTGGCCTCACAGCCTTTTTCTCAAAGTCAGCCAAACGCACGAAACTCCTGGATGAAATATGCCAGCGGAGACTGCTCAGAGTGACTCCAACACGGTGCAACTTTTCATCACGTTTGGTTTGCACTGTGTATGAGCGGAGAGAAGAACTCTTGGAGCTCTTTGAATTCATTGTGGACAACCACAATGATTTTGATGATGATGCTGTGCACAGCGCTGATGGATACATCGCACTACTGACGGGCTTCGAGTTCTGCTTTCTCCTCGCCACATTCAACTCAGTGTTTGCCTACTCCGACGTGCTCATTGGGATCTTGCAGAATAAGGAGTGTGACATGCAGTTCTGTTTTTTCCAGCATTGATGACTTTTGCACCACCACAGACAGAGAAAAGGCCAAATTTGACTCCATCTATGAGGACACGGTGCGCGAAGTCGGGGCTCCCAGCGGGCGCAGGGCACGGAGAGTTGGAGATGTGCGCACAGCGTACCAGCAGCTGCACAGTGAAATCCTGGACAACATTCTCACTCAGCTGAGGAACAGGTTCAAGGATCATGAAAAACTGATGTTCCTTGCCCTTCTGGACCCCAAGAAGTTTGCCTCATACAGAGAAAACTTCCCCAGCTCTGAGTTTCAGAGCCTTGCTGAAAACTACGGGCTGCACTTTGACCTCCCCAGGCTCAATACTGAACTGACAGTCATGTACAACATGGCAAACTTTGAGGGAAGGAGCCCATCAGACCTGCTGCACTTTCTGACACTGAAAGAGCTGACTGAGAGCATGCAGCAGCTGTATCACCTCACCTGCCTGGTGCTGACCATCCCTGTGTCCACTTCCTCCGTGGAGCGGTCTTTCTCGGCTCTGAAGCGCATCAAGACCCATGCCAGAAACAGCACTGGACATGATCGCCTGAGAGCTTTGGCACTGATGTCCATAGAGAAAGGGCTTCTTTTGGAGCTCAAGTCAAAGGACAAACTTCACGACGCTGCCATCGCCAACTTCACAAAGAAGTGATTAATTCGAGCCAAGTGGAAATTCACTAATTTGTATTTATTGCGGAGGTTGTCTGTAACATTTCCAGCGCAAATTGCCTTTAATTCAATATGTAAATTTATCAGAAGTGTGGGTGGATTTTTTTTTAGAGGATTTTTATTCCCCCCATTTTATTCACTGTAGAGAATTAAGGAGGTGTAGCACAGTCTATATGAAAGTTGTGACTTTTATTTTTTATTTGTCATGCGTAATTGCGCATGGAGAGGCATTTGCACTTCATTGCAACTTTAAAAAAAGTCTCTATTTGACCAGCTTTGTGTAACTTTTGATGTATTGTGCATTTGAAATTGTATTGTAGTTTGAGTCTGCTCATGAATTTATTTGTCAATGTTTGTATGGTTCATTGTGCGCTGTGATTTCATAGCGCTGTCCATGGTAATAAAATGAGCCTTAGTGTCAGCAGTGTCACGGTTAACATTCTGGGTGACCTCGTTTTATATCTCCAGATTTTGGCATTAGAGTATGCTTATTTAATGTAGCCTAAATGGTCTCCAGTTTTATGAAGTTAATGTTTCTTGTTGCAGAGTTGTTTTTGATGTTATGGTCTATTTTTCCATCATCATTTTACATCCTTGTCATCGTTAATTAAATGATTGCAGTTGTTAAACGCTTTCAATTTATCGTACTGTGTCTTTTATTCCGCGATTATTTATTTTTTCAGCAGTGAGGCACGTGTGTGCCAGACGCACAGAGGCATGCGTAAAACAGCAATTTTGAATACTTCATGCTGTTTAGTTAAAATTCCATGTTTGTAAGTCTTTTTCCCCACATGATTATATTTTCTAAAGTTGCAACAAGCGGGTCGGAGTGTGTGATTAATAAGCACCATGGTCTGCTTCCCGTTCACGCATCGCCTCCTTCAGATGCCGAGACGTTGTGTTTATTAGTTTTAAAACATGAAATATGCAAAAACAGGAGCCGGTCGGACTACTGAAGGCCCAGCTGTAGTGCTCACGGTTCGCCACTGTACATACATATATATATATATATATATATATATATATATATATATATATATATATATATATATTTATATACATACATACATACATATATATACATACATACATATATACATACATACATACATATATATATATACACACATATATATACATACATATATACATACATATATAATTACACATATATATATATACATACATATACATACATATATATATACATACATACATACATACACATACATACATACATTAGTGCTGTCAACAATAATCGATTCGACAATGCATCGCAATGTGGGGCATGCACAATTCAGCATCGACGCAGCAAAGTGCCATAATCGATTATGTTTATTTCCTGTCCTCCAGTGGAAAGTTGTGGGGGACAGGGTGGGAATTTCACACTCTGGCCTTGATGCCCTGTGAAAAAATGTTCAATTTACGGCCAAGGTGGCCTTTGCGCCCCTGTCAAAGTTCCAGTAAACACATTGCTAACCCCCCTGTCCTTCAAGACCTGTGCATCAACACATGGCTCATTTGAATATTCAAATGAGCCATGTGTTGATGCACAGCACAGGTAAGCTAGCGGACAACCTGTTTTGATATGTTGTGACTGAAGTATGTGGTAGTATTTGACAGAACTTAACATTTACGTTTTTATAGAAAGTACTATTGATAGGTAATTACCATTGTATTTGTCTATTTAAAGTAGACTCGTTAACATATCATTTTTGCCTCATGAAAACTAGCTATAGCTAGCTAGGTGGGATAGCGCTACCTCAGGAACAAGGGCTCGACATTAAGCTAATGTAAATTTCACCTCAGCAGGTTCCTTTTTTATGGCAGGAGGAGGCATTTCTCTTTCCTTACTTTTAGATGAACTCAGGCAGGAGATTCATTTTGCCATCTTTTCAAAATATAGCCAATAAATATCGTAGAATCGAATTGAATCGAATCGTTACCTGGTGAATCGTAATCGAATCGAATTATGAGGGCAGTGCCAATGCACACCCCTAATATACATATACACATACATACATACATACATACATACATATATACACACATACATACATACATACATACATATATACAGTACATACATATACAGGTGCTGGTCATATAATTAGAATATCATGAAAAAGTTGATTTATTTCAGTAATTCCATTCAAAAAGTGAAACTTGTATACTGTATACATTCATTCCACACAGACTGGTGTATTTCAAGTGTTTATTTCTTTTAATTTTAATTTTTATAACTGAAACTAATGAAAATCCCAAATTCAGTATCTCAGAAAATTAGAATATTACTTTAGACCAATACAAAAAAAGGATTTTTAGAAATGTTGGCCAACTGAAAAGTATGAACATGAAAAGTATGAGTATGTACAGCACTCAGTACTTAGTTGGGTCTCCTTTTGCCTGAATTACTGCAGCAATGCGGCGTGGCATGGAGTGGATCGGTCTGTGGCACTGCTCAGGTGTTATGAGAGCCCAGGTTGCTCTGGTAGTGGCCTTCAGCTCTTCTGCATTGTTGGGTCTGGAGTATCGCATCTTCCTCTTCACAATACCTCATAGATTCTCTATGGGGTTAAGGTCAGGTGAGTTAACTGGCCAATTAAGAATAGGGATACAATGGTCCTTAAACCAGGTACTGGTAGCTTTGGCACTGTGTGCAGGTGCCAAGTCCTGTTGGAAAATGAAATTTGCATCTCCATAAAGTTGGTCAGCAGCAGGAAGCATGAAGTGCTCTAAAACTTCCTGGTAGACGGCTGCGTTGACCTTGGACCTCAGAAAACACAGTGGACCAACACCAGCAGATGACATGGCCCCAAACCACCACTGACTGTGGAAACTTTACACTGGACCTCAAGCAACGTGGATTCTGTGCCTCTCCTCTCTTCCTCCAGACTCTGGGACCTTGATTTCCAAAGGAAATGCAAAATTTACTTTCATCAGAGAACATAACTTTGGACCTTTCAGCACCAGTCCTTTTTGTCTTTAGCCCAGACGAGACGCTTCTGATGCTGTCTCTTGTTCAAGAGTGTCTTGACACACGGGATGCGTCAGCTGAAACCCATGTCTTCATACGTCTGTGCGTGGTGGCTCTTGAAGCACTGACTCCAGCTGCAGTCCACTCTTTGTGAATCTCCCCCACATTTTTTCAATCAATCCTCTCCAGGGTGCGGTTATCCCTATTGCTGGTACACTTTTTTCTACAACATCTTTTCCTTCCCTTTTCCTCTCTATTAATGTGCTTGGACACAGAGCTCTGTGAACAGCCAGCCTCTTTAGCAATCACCTTTTGTGTCTTGCCCTCCTGGTGCAAGGTGTCAATGGTCGTCTTTTGGACAAGTGTCCAGTCAGCAGTCTTCCCCATGATTGTGTAGCCTACAGAACTAGACTGAGAGACCATTTAAAGGCCTTTGCAGGTGTTTGAGTTAATTTTCTGATTAGAGTGTGGCACCAGGGGTCTTCAATATTGAACCTTTTCACAATATTCTAATTTTCTGAGATACTGAATTTGGGATTTTCTTTAGTTGTCAGTTATAAAAATCAAAATTAAAAGAAATAAACACTTGAAATATATCAGTCTGTGTGGAATGAATGTATACATTATACAAGTTTCACTTTTTGAATGAAATTACTGAAATAAATCAACTTTTTCATGATATTCTAATTATATGACCAGCACCTGTGTGTGTGTGTATATATATATATATATATATATATATATATATATATATATAAAAATCGGAAATCAATATAGAAATCAGATTTTTGGGTCAGGTGAATAAATAATGATCAGGTCATAGAGGTGAGGCTGTGATGAAACAAATGATACCAACATGATATGTGAAAAATTATTCAGTTTATAAACAAACAAAACAGACCAAAACTACAAAGGGTGAAATATTTCTCTCTCTCACACACACACACACATACACACCCCTACCTGTCATAAGGACAGCTGGTCTCCTCACTGACGGTCGTGTCCACTTTGTCTCCTATCAGCCAGGAAAAACTGGAGTTGGTGAATATTCGGATGCTTTTCTTGTTGGCTCTGTTCAGGTGGGCACAGCCGGCGTGGAAGTCTCCCAGAAACATCACATGCTGCATGCGCACACACACACACACACACATATTTTTCATTGCTCAAAGAGAATGCATGGAATAATGAAACTTTCCTGACACCTACTGTTAAGATAGAGAAATGTCTCTGTACTTTTTTCACATTAACAGTTGGTCGTGTGTTGAATATCACACAGACGCTGATGTTTAGATATCTGTAAGTAAATACTGTCACTGAGGCGAGAGGTAAATATTAGTTAGTTACTTTTCATCAAAAACATGATTACATGTTTTTATAAATTAAAGTATCCAAAGTAGTTTAAATGAGCTCTGCCTTGAGAAAGTTAAAATGCTGCTTACATTAATGCATCAATAATAATAATCCGATAATATATTTGGAATATACAAAACAATCTGCATAAAGAGCACTTTTACTTTTGATAATTTTAGAACATTTTGATGATGATACTTTTGTTCCTTTACTGCAGTAAAGTAATCTGATTGCTGATGTTTGTTATCTGATGAGTCTCGTAACTGCTTTTCTTATATAATTATATTGTGAGTTCTTTCTGTTTGCTGATTGTGTTTTTGTTCTTTGGTCTCTCTTTGAAAACAAAAGGTCAATAAAATAAATAAATAAATTACATCAGACTATTGGATACATTTTTACGGGGTCGAACTCTTCTAATGGCTTTCATTTCATATTTTTCTTTAAACGTGCCCAGCATTACAGTTCTACTTCTTATCAATCCCACTCCCTCACCGGGTTCTTCCATTTCTTGCTGACTTCCTCGAAGACGTCGTAGAGCCAGTCGATCTCCTTCACGACCTGACTGGGCTCAGTGTGCAGAGCCACCAGAACGAACTTCTTGATAGCTGCGGGACAGAAAGAAGGAGGAGAGATCCATGGGAGGAAAGGGTCAAAGTCAATCAAGTTCAGAATCAGCTGATGTGTTTCCTCCAATAAATACTATTCTAACAGAGATAAAAACAGAATTATTACCACACCAAATGTATTAGTGACATTTGAAATGGTTTTGGAATTAAACATTTTCCCAGTAGTGTCGCATGATTGGAAAATATTGTTAGAATTTGTATTTTTAATTTTTTTTCCAGTTGATAGAAGAGTCAGTGACCCTCCTCAAATAAAAACAGCCATCCATCCTCTGAATGCTCTAGGTCTCTAGTTTGTGGTTGTAAAGTTTCATGAGGCTGTGATTATTCTAGAGGTCACAGCAGCTCATTTTATACACTGAGCTCAAGTTTCACTCACTAACATCGTCACACATGAAGAACATTGGGCTCACTGAATCCACAAGAGTCTCAGCTTTCCAGTCAGACCCGATTTATGCAGCTCACAGACTGTTTAGTCTTGACCCCAGGATGAAGGAATATTCACATTCAGGAGGACACAATAACACATTTACTGCAGGAGCAAAACTGACTGTTATCAGCATAAAGTGGGCATGTCAGTACAGAGATTTGTGGGTTATCAGCATAAAGTGGGCATGTCTGTAAAGAGATTTGTGGGTTATCAGCATAAAGTGGGCATGTCAGTAAAGACTCGTGGGTTATCAACATAAAGTGGGCATGTCAGTAAAGAGATTTGTGGGTTATCAGCATAAAGTGGGCATGTCTGTAAAGAGATTTGTGGGTTATCAGCATAAAGTGGGCATGTCTGTAAAGAGGAGACTCGTGGGTTTGTTCTCATGTATAAAACACACCCTTGGTACACAACAATGTGTATAAAGCATTGGAGACATTATAAAGTCGTCCTCTCACACATCTGTCTGGAAACATCAAACTTTGGTGGCAGCTGATAATAAACTCTTAAATACAGTAGCTTATATTATACATGTGGCTGCAGGATGAAGGAACAGTCTATATTTCACCTCCTTTTTCTGTAAGTAAGTCCAAGCTATGGTCAGAAAGAGAAATTGTTTGTGTGTTTTGTGTCCACTGACCAGTCTTTTCGCTCTGGAACTGAACGGCGAAAGGCTCTCTGACGAAGGTTTGTTTCTTCTGGTACTGATGCTGCCCCACCACCTTCACTGTCTCCTTCCTGTTCGGAGAGCAGAGCAACAACGAGAAGTCATGTTTATTCAGCTGCTGAATCCAAAGGGGACTAAAGAGATAAAAGACTCTTTTCTTTTTCTCAGACTCAGGATGACATGTGTATCTCTTCATTCAACATTCTAATAGTAATAAAGTGATGATCCAGATGTGTTTGACAGGTGCATCACGGAGGCTCACCTGTAGATGAAAACGTAGTGCTGCATGTTGTTGGGAGAGTTGCCCAGACTCTTACTGCTCACCTCCTGGTAGGTGTAGTCGTCATACCTCAACACAAAACAAACACAAGCTGTCCATTAGTGAACTGAAGCGGAACGACATCAGCAGACTCACATCAGACTCACATTCCCACACAGATCTATCCTGAAGTCTTCAGACCACCAGTGGCGGAATCCTTTATGATTTTTTGATTTTTAAGAGTGAAATAATGTGATCCCACACGATAAACAAAAATGAATCAAAAAAGAATACAACTGAATGTATTTTCCCTCCAGAAACAGGTATCGTTGTGTATGTGTGGACGCTGCAGTCCGGTGTGTAAAACATTAAAACGTTTAAACCACTCAATGTTTTAAGAGATTCTTGTTTTTAAATTTACAACACATGAATGTGTTCACACAAGCTGGCGAGTCGGGGCTGAAAAGTGACAAAAGCTGCAGTTCAATCCCCATAGAACCCTATGTTAAAACGCCCAACTTTGCAGCAGAAATCAACATGTTTACAGCTCGGCACAACCTTCATGACAACTGTGAGGGAGGTCAAATTGTATATTTATATAACGCCTTTGTTTAAATTATATTTATGCTTTAATCAGCTGAGTTAAAGAACATCAGATGAGCAGTTATCAGCCCATTACTGTGGCCGAGTCGAGTCCTGCTCCACCTGCTGGTCGTTATCATCCCCTGCAATTGGCCGATATATTAATATATATATTATTGTGTTGTCATTTAGTAATGTATGTTCTATATATATTATATATATCATGAACAACGCCCAGGTGGAAGAGATGATATGGAGAGAAAGCAAATGGAAACTAAGAGAAACATATAAAAGAAATAGATCAGAATGCTTGTCTCCTGGGCGGACTGTCCCTGCTCAAAACTAAAGTCAAACATGTTATTTGAAGTAACGTCATTAACATCCATGCATCACAGTCTTTTGTGAGCAAAGTAACCAACACTTCTGGTGCTCATGTCATCTTCGTAACACCTTATTATGACATATATTATATTTACTGTTTAAACTGTCAACCCCTAACCAGGAGGAAGCTAAGGCTGTTGATATGGAGACGATCTGGACAGAAAACGCGTGTTTTTACTTTTTATTCCGCGTTTAGACAAGCGTCTTTAGGGGGAAATCTGTTGCATAAGGTGACGCAGAAGTCTCTGAAATTTGATGTCGTATGCAGCAGGTTGCTCGGTGGTACTGAGGCACTGCCACACACACCACCAAGAGCTTCTCTTCTCTCCTCCTTCTACTCCTGGTAGCGCAAAATAGCCTACAGTCGAAAACCATAACATAGCGAAACAAAGTAAAACAGATAGTTTCTTCTATTATCTGATGAAATGACTCCTGATAGTTCTCAGAGCTGCTTGATGTCTGACTGATGGAAACAGTCCAACATGTTTGTTATTGTTTGTCTGGACGGCACATGGATGTTAGGTAAACACGCTGAGAGCCAGCTGAGCTGATCAGAGACGCTTTAGTGTCCTTAAGATGGAAACACAATGGAGCGTTTTTAACATTTCCACAATGGAGGGGTGGGTTCATTTTTTACATCACTGTCTAAACGAAAGACATATCTGATAAAATATGTTGTCGTTTTCACCTAAGAGCGTTGTTGTGGAGGCCCTTAGAGAGGTTGTTCTGTAGAAGAGTAGCAGAGAAACTTCAGCATTTTAACTAAACTGCTTTGTTTTCAGTGAGGCTGAGTTGAAAACAACCTTCAGTTAAGTAGAGCAGATCTGTACTCAGCTGTTCTGATGGCTGATAACCGTTTAAAGGACCAATTTAATCATCTGAACATTAGAAACGGGTGAATTTATGCATGGTACAGATAGTGGCAGCTTTGAGTGACAGGTGGCTCTCCTCGGCTCATCCGCCACTAACGAGCTTCACTTCAGGGAGCTGAGGGTGAAGGAGACCACGTCAAGTCTGATCCAGTCTGTCTCAGAACTCCTCCTCTCACTTTTATCATCTTAGGACTTAAAAAAATTTCCAATTGTTAATATTCTGAGTGATATTGCAGTTGTGATTATACACAAGTTGGAGGTAATGATTATTTTTTGTATAATTTTTCTCATATTTTATCATTTAAAATGATCCTGTTGTGAATTTTTGCACGGATTTCTAACAAACAAAGATTTAACTTAATTCTTAAATCTGCAGCCGGAACATCTCCATATAGTCCAGATTGTGATTAGTAGTCCATACTGTTTAACAGAGAGGCATTTTACTGATGTGAATGGACACCTTTACTGCTGATACTTCAAGTTTATTTACCTGACGATACCTATGTACTTTTACTAAAGAACATTTTAAATGCAGAATGGAGGATTTTCACATTGTTGTATTGTAACATTGTCTCTCCCAACTGGTCACACACGGATGCTGGCAGTGAGGCGCCACGTTTAAATGCACACGTCCCCCGTTAGTTTGGACGTGCAGGAGACACTGCAGAACATGTTCTGAATTACAAGAAAATACTTGATTATGGTTAAAAAAGATTGTGGATTTGGTTTTATAACATTTTTGACATAGGTTTGTGACAAAAACAGTTTCAGGTTATGCGTTTGTTCAACTTGTCCTTCGATCTCGACCTGCAGGGACTTTTTGCACGTCCAAAAATGATCCTACTGGGACACTGTGCGGTAAAAAGAGACGCCAAGGGTTCCTGAATAAGCATCCATGTGTGATGAGTTTGAAGTGACGGCGAGTTGTAAGTGCGGGTTACTTCTTCCACCACTGGGTCAGCCCTCAGTCAGCTCCAGTATTAGACAAGACGTTTACAACAGATCCTCACATGCACAACAACACAAACAGACATGTAGAATCATGCTTCTTGCTTTTTCAGCCCATGTGGATGAGTGCTTTATACCCTCAGAATGGTCCCCGTGCATTTGTTAGAAGATAAAAGACCATTAACAGAACAAACTGGTTAAAATCTCTATGAGCAGACTTGAACCCAACACCAGAGATTGTAGATAAATTATTCAGAGACAAAATAGACATCAGCAGAAAGAAAGCAGCTGTCCTCTGAGCAAAGCAAAGCCTTGTTCCAGTGACATCATTCGGGTTAAACTGGGCCAAAGAATAACATTAATTACACAATTAATAAATGTTTTGACTCAGATTTTCTGTGGAAAAAATGTTTATTTGGATAGCCAAATATAACTCTAGTAGAATATTCCTTACTCCAGTAAAAGTACATAAGAGTCGTCCTGAGAGTTAAAAGATTCAAAAACTCTACCGTAAAGATGCTCCTCCATGACGCCAGCTCTGCTGTTTCACACTAAACCAAACAACGGAGCCCCAGCGGGATACCTTAGCGCGCTCTGCTGCTGAACGCCAGAACAACTCTTTGCGCCGCAATATGACCGCTTTGATCCGTCTGATCTGGTGTAAAAGGGGGCACAACTCTGATTCCAAAACATTTTGGGCATAAAAACATAAAATAAACCCCAAGGAAAAAAATACTAAGGTTTTAAATTGAACATATGTCACAACAGATTGTTTTAGACCTCTTTCTCCACAAATGTAGTACATTTCTTCACACTTCTAAAACACATGCATTCAGTAATAACCTTTCTGATCCATCTCAGTCCTGGTTTGCATCTCACTGGGATGTTAAGAGGTTTGAAAACTGGTTTTAGTGCTCTTCTAATTTGTTACTTGATGACTTGAAGTGAGTATCTGACTTTCCTGGACTTGATGTCCCACAGGGCTCCGTTTTTGATCTCCTACTTTTCTCTGTACATGCAGCATCAAGTTCGATGTTTCGCTGACGAAACTCAAATGTTTGTTTCTGTTGCAGCAGCTGAAGCTCCCAGCTGTGGAATCAGGGCTGACACCAAACTCTCACTGGTCGAACCAGCACTGGCTTTGCTTTCATTGGTCCGTGTGTCCGCCAGAGCTTTACCAGAGAAATGAAAATGTGGTTACAAGGTGGAATAACCCGGATGAAGGGAAGGCTGACGGAGCCGCCACGCTTTGAGTCCAGCAGGATTCATTGATCCTCCGTTGTTGTTGCTGTTCAGCTGCTTGTTACAGTCGGTCTCCAGCGTCCGGTCCTCTCTATCTCAACACAAACTGAGACGACTTCTCACCTAATTTATTAGCTCAGAATAAATTCTGGTGGCAACATTCTGGTCTCAGTCTCTAGTTTCAAGTCTTCTTCAAGACAGTCTGATGTTAGTGTTTTAATAATGGTCCCATTCAGAAGGAAACAGATGATGAAGCAGGGTGTGGTTTGATTGACAGGTGGCTGTCATCAGGATAGAAGCAGAACAATAGGTATCCATGGCAACGTGGACATCTTAACACAACTTTGACCCTTTAACTGTGTTTTCACTTCATCAGAGTTAATTTCAACATTTTGTTGATTTAAAAATGTCTTGTTCAGCGTTCAGCTGGACTCAAAGACTCCAAGGAGTTGCTGCTCAATTTCTCTGCTCAGTAACCAACATTTAGTTTCAGCCTTAACAGTTTATGTTTAGACACACCCATCCTCACTGCTCCACAGTCCAGATCTGGTCTCTGCTGGTTTCAACAGACAAAGATGGAGACAGACGTAACACCGAAATCGATGCTTCAAACATTCACAAACCAACGGGGGATGTCACCCCCATTATAACTATGTCCATTATTTAAAGACAGTCTGTGGATTTAGCCACAATTGTTGTAGTTTTTTGACTCGCAGTGACCAGAAATAAACACTAAAGTGCAGGACAGACGCTCAGAGTCTGACTCTACCAGGCAGAGTCCTCTCAGTGCTCTGTGGCCCCGACCAGTAAAAGAGACGGAAGAATTCAAAGGTCAAAATGTTTGTTGAGCGTGAAGAAATAAAAGTTATGACTTTCCTTGAGATCTTTGACTGTATCACTCTTCTGATAATTCTTGAAAAGTCCAATAAATAAACTGAATTGTTAAACATTTTACATTATGGCTCAATCATGCCACGATTAGATTCCCCAATTTAACCCTTTGATTTAATCAGGTGTAACTTTATTTTGGTGAGTCAGCTGACCTTCAACACATGCAGGTTCAACAGATAATCATTCACTTTATAGAGTTAATAATAACTGGAGTCTTTGTGCTGAGGCTGTGTTCACGGGAGATCAGGCAGACGAGAGCAGGACGAGAATAAAAAGACCAAAATCAGAATATTTTAACAGAATTTACAACCAGATGTCTGTTAGCTTTCTGGCACAAGAGAAAACATTTATTAATCTATTATTTTCCAAATAATTACATAAAGTAATAGACCAAAAAAGGTATAAATAAAAAGATAATTATAGCACCATAATGTCATGCCGTCCTGCTTTCCTGCCGGATTGTTTCCCGACAGGAAGTTTAAACCGCCTGATTCATGTGAAGCTAAAAACAAAACCACCACTGAAATATTTAACCAAGAATCTCAGTTCATTTGTTCTAATTTTACCTCTTTGAAATTTTAAGTTGAAATTTCTGAATTTTATATTTTATTTAAAATATCTTTTTAAATAACAAATTGAGATCTGATAATAAAAAATTCAGATTGTTCAAATACAGATCCAAATTTTCAACAAAAAATATTCCAAGTTGATTTTTTCCATCTGATATTGTGACCAATGAAAAAAAAAAACCTTTAAATTGTGCTTTTGGAATTCCACATTTTAATTTCAAGAAAAAAAAAATTTAGAACAAATTAAGTGAATGCATGGGTTTCAAAGTAAAATATCTCAGTGGTTGTTAAAATTCAAATGGTTAACCATGGATATTTTACTCTGATGGTTATCAGACATGGCTCAGACCAGCTGTGTTTCTGACTGATGAAGCTGATGATTTTGACTGACGTGTTTGACGGTCAGCTGATCTGCTGCAGAGTTACCGTGACGGCGACCCTCCAAAATAAAGCGCCACCTTTTATTAAATGCATCACGGGATTAGTAGAGAGGATAAACTGAGGTGATTAATAATGATTAGATGACGTTCCACATGCTCATAAAATCCACTGTACCTGTCATCAGTCGGCCTGTTGGAGGCAGACAGCAGACAGTGTATTAACATACAGGAGCTGTTAGTTTCTGTTCATTCACTGTGAAGCTACAGTTCAGTCTGGCACCATGTCAACAGTCAGACACATTCTGCTGCATGCAAAAACCCCTGAAACAGCTTTTATTGTTGAGGAGCATTTTATTATATTTTATTTGTGCTTTCATCTGTTCTCTGATCGCTGCTTTACTTCAGTTTAAAAACAGTCACATTCAGATGATTAAATATAAGATTTAAAAACGGTAAACCCTGAAAGAAAGTGCAGTCGTTTTCATCGTATTTATATTGTGCGTTTGGATAAATGATATATAATTTGATACTAATGTCTGTAACAAACTACATCATAAATCACAGGATGAACTTTGCTGTAAGAAATGTATAAAATATCTAGAGACTAGATTCTAGATGTGTTCAGAGAAAAAGACAACTTTTATTATTTTAATAGTTCTTTAAGGAAAGCTCTGTATCAATGAAGTTAAATATTATTTTATTGTCATTTTGTGCCTTTCAATATATAAACTCTGTGCTGTAGAATGATCCATCAATTAACCTTTTACATTCTAACAGCAGGGACATTTATCTGGCACTTCTAGTGTAATTGTCATGTTTCTTGTTACTTAGATGCAGAATAACACAGTTAGAATGACAGAAATCATAAAAAGTTGAATTTCTTTGATAAATTATTTTTTTTAAATTGAAATAAAATGTAGTTTATATATAAACACTTTTCCAATGACCACAAGTGTCAGAAAAGTTTTCTCCACATGCTGAAGTATTGTCATGTTTCCAGCCTCTCCTGTCCTCTCCTCTCTGCTCTGTGTAAACAGCCTCTCCTGTCCTCTCCTCTCTGCTCTGTGTAAACAGCCTCTCCTGTCCTCTCCTCTCTGCTCTGTGTAAACAGATTTTCAGTGAATATTTGTCACGTGACCGTTGGTCTCAGCAGAATCAATCATGTCTTCTCAGTGTCTCTGAGAAGCAGAATTTAATGTTTTTAACAGGATCTGGTTTGTGCAAACGCTTCATTTTAAATGACACACGTAGAATAAAAAGATTCTGACACAAATATCATCATTTAACACAAGTTTTGGTCACTTTTTAGAATGGAAACTGTTTCTAACCTTTGATTGTTTCATATTTCAGTTTCTTTCTGTGTATTTTTGACTATTCTTGGAGGAAAAGTTACCTCAGAGGGTGACTTAGGGTTACAATGAGGTGAGGCTCAGCAGTCAGTCAGTGTGATGTTTGTACCTGTACCTGTTGAGAGACGCCAGCAGAGTTCTGATGGCGCCAGAGTCCATCACTTCCTGCAGGAGAGTGATGTCACAGCGAGCCACAATCTGCACACAGACACACGGACAATTGAAATACACACTATACTTCATCATATCACAGTGAATGTTTAATGTGCATGGACATGCAGAAGTTTTAATACAAATTATTTGAACTCAGGACCGAACTTTTACAGTCATAAAGTCATGTAATGTTCCAGGACAGAACAGGTTTCAGCTTTCCAGAGAGGCAGAAGAAAATGATAAACAAGATAAAGTCAGTCTGTAGAGCAGCACAGCTCTACTGTACCAGACTCCATTCAGAAAATCATCATTGTTTTAACAGCAGTGTATTTCAGCACCTTTAGACCCGTTTATTCACATTAAATCACACATAAATCACTTTATTTTGGCTTCAATCTCCTTTAATATGTCTATCTCCATAACGAATACACAGAGAGGAACACGAGTCAAAGCTGCATTTTTTCCCTCTCAGAAACTTCTCAAACCCATTTTTTCTCCTACTCGACCCAACTGACATTTAGATAAAGATAAATGTGATATAATACACATAAAGACAAATCAGTGTGTGTGTGCATGTGTGTGTGTGTGTGTATGTGTTTGTGTTTGTGAGTCTGTGTGTGTATGAGGGACATTGTATGCCAGTAAATTACACTAAAACGTGTGTACAGCGCCTATGCAACGACATCAAACTGCTAACGTGTGCGTGTAAATTCCATTCACTTTCAATGGACAGACGAGCGTCACGGAGACGTCGCATGTTTTTAACCAACAGAGTGAGGACATTTTGGTGAAGTGAGGACATTTTGGCCGGTCCTCACTTCTATAAAGGGTTGTTTGAGAGTTCAGACTTTGTTTTAGGGTTAATGTTACAATTAGGTTAATGTTAGAGTTAGGGTTGGGCGTTTAGTTGTCATGGTGAACGTTAGGGTAAGGGTTAGGCTAAGGGTTAGGGAATTCACTATTCTAATGAGGGTCCTCAAAAAGATAGAAGTACAAGGATGTGTGTGTAAATAGTAAATGGACCTGCACTTATATAGCGCTTTTCTAGCTACTTTGCGACCACTCAAAGCGCTTTACACTACAGACTGCGCTCATTCACCCGTTCACACACATTCATACTGGTGGCAGAGGCTACCCTAAACGGTGCCACCTGCCACCATTGGGAATTCATTCACACACCGATGAACGCAGCATCAGGAGGCCTTTGGGGTTCAGTATCTTGCTCAAGGACACTTCGACATGTAGGCTGCCATGGTCAGGGATCAAACCACCAACCCTCCGATCAGTATACAGCCGATCTACCAACTGGGCCACAGCCGCCCCTGTGTACGTCTGTGTGTGTGTGTGTGTGTGTGTGTGTGTGTGTGTGTGTGTGTGTGTGTGTGTGTCCTACCCGTGTCAGAGTGTGTAGTACTCTGGAGTTTGCAGCTTTGACTGAGTTGAACTTTTGTACGTTGTGAGCGCAGATCTTGATTCCTGAAGCTGAAGCTGCTCCGAGCTGCAGGCTGAGGCAGGCGAGGAGAAGGAGGAGGGGGAGGGGGGAGGGGGAGGAGGAGGGGAGGAGAGCGCCACCTCATGGTGAAACTGTGGACAAAACAAACACACAGTGTTAACCCTCAGGGCAGGTTGAGAGCATTTTACGCGCTTTTCATTATTATTATTTTATAATTTTGGTTGTGTTCATGCATTTGTCATGTATTTTGTCCATATTGTGTATTTTTATTTGCTCTTGTAATTTCTAGCTCAGCTCCTGCAGTAAAGCACAAAATACACTGTGTACAAACAATAGTTACTTGAAAGGTTTAGACATTGAAACCCATTCAAAATGCTGTTTCTGATCTCACCTACGTTAAAGCATAATACATTATAATAAATGATGGCACAATTATTATTAATAGATGGCACTATCATAATCCCCCCCACCCCAACCCCCCGATCCTGAGAAGTGTGTGAGTGTGTATGAGAGTTTGTGTGCATGTACGTGTGTTTTTGTGTGTAAGTAACAAAAAAAGATTATTCAGCAGGTCTATAAACATGGTGGCATCATGTCACAAACCTGGCACATAAAGGGTTAAAATATTTAAAGATCAATTAGTGTTTAATATTAACAATTAGGTCAGATGTGGGGGGGGGGATCAGTACAACAGAAACAGAATATAATAATGTAGAATATTTTTTATAGCTTGCTTTTAACGAGCACCATTAATTTGCTGAGCAGTAAAGGTGTGCATAAAATTTGAAGTAGCCCTTAATGATGCCGGAGAAACAACAACAAACCAATGTAGTTCTGTTTTGTTGATGAAAGATTGAGCTTGTTTTATTTAATGAATTATAGATTTTTATTAAATTAATATCTAATGATTTTAAATACAGAAAGCAGAAAAAAACCTTCAGTTTCCCTTTGCACACCTGTGCAGGTGAAAACAGGTGAAGATATTATAAATATGTTTTTGGTTTATTTATTTAGGTTTATATATTTGCACAGTTATAATAACATAAAATGACAAAGATAACAAATAATGTAAAGTGCAGGGAGAGGCAGAAAACCCAGATGGTTTAGCTTATTTAAAGCCTCCACCTAAAACTTCATAATTTCCTAGATATAAGAAAATAATAACAAACTGATAATAGAAAAACATATGTATAACATCAACAACAAGTTATAAGGACAATAACAAAAATAACTATAAAAACAAAAATATGAACATCATATAAAAGTGTGTTTAAGGTATACCTTAATGTTAAGGTATTCCATAATTCTGTCTCCCTAAATTTAACAATAAATTAAACTCTGCATGCAAGAAATCTTGGAGGATGAAGATCTAAAGATTGACACGTTGGATAAGAGTGAACCTGAGAATTACATTTAAAATAACTCTTAAAGTGCTCTGTAAGTTTTCATGATCTGAATATACACTACCGGTCAAAAGTTTTAGAACACCCCAATTTTTCCAGTTTTTTATTGAAATTCAAGCAGTTCAAGTCAAATGAACAGCTTGAAAGGGTACGAAGGTAAGTGGTGAACTGCCAGAGGTAAATAAAAAAAGGTAAGCTTAACCAAAACTGAAAAAGAATGTACATTTCAGAATTATACAAGTAGGCCTTTTTCAGGGAACAAGAAGTGGGTTAACAACTTAACTCTATGGAGTCTTGGGCTATTTTGTCCATTTTTTAATTCTTTTCTTTTCTTTTTTGGTCATTTTGTGTCATTTTTTAGTCCTTTAGTCCAACATAAAATGTGATTTTGAATCTTTTTTTTACTTTCAAAACACTATCATGCTCAATCAAGAATTTTAAATATTGCAAATGTGCATTAATTTCAGAGTACACTGAGACATTAAACAGCATCATTTTCAATTTAATTTTGGAAAAGTTGGTGTGTTCTAAAACTTTTGACCAGTAGTGTACCTTAAAAATAAAAACACATATTTGAGAGATATTGATGTCATGAACAGTAAGTATCTAAAGGTCCAGATGAGGCATGGGATTTGGTCACCATCCTAGCAAAACACTTCTGAAAAAACAAAATTCTGTGGAGTGTAGTAGGAAAGGTGCCCAAAATGAATTACAATACGAGATATGGATAAATTAAACTATAATAAAGTATACAGAGAAAGTTTGTAGTAACCAGAGAACTAATCCTCCTAATTATACCGATCTATATTTTTTGCTAACCCAGTGTATATGGCTTTCCAACTCAAACTCTCATCAACAAAGATTCCCAGGAATCTTGTTGTTGAGACTTGAGGCATCTCAACAGACTGAATCATGACTTTACAAGAATATATAGAGTTGCTTTAAACTGTGTCAGTCCTCATGCTGGAACACACTGACCACAATATCTTTTAAGGAACTGTCTTGAATAGAAACACAGTTGGACTCCTAATGTAGTGAAGTGAAAGTGACTCAGTGAGTCATTCCTTCACAAACAGGAAGAGGAGGAGGCGGAAAACTACAGAGAACTGATTAAATCATGAGAAAAAGAAAGGTTGTTATGAGAGAAACAAACAGACTTAGCCTGGAGTCAAAGCAGGAGGTTTATAATAATTAACTTGGTGTGAACTTTAACAGAGTTTATCATTTTTATAGATCAAAGACAGACAGAGTGTGAGTGTGTGGCAGGTGGAGTGGTCGGACTGGTCTGATGGTGCAGGAGGGAGAGCATGTTCAGACCTGAGAGAGAGAGACGCGCGCGCACACACGCACACACACACACACACACACACACACACACACTTTTTATGTATATAAAGTGTATATAATGAATGCATGTGTCTTATTTCTTTGTCTTTGTTGACTCTCCTGTCTGTGTCTTGACTAAATGTCTCACAGAGGATAAATAAAGTCTGATGTGATCCGAATACCAGCAGCCGACATCACAGAGCTGCATCAGCACACAGAGCCAGCTTCATACTGCAGCCTGTAATCTGTACACACACACGCACACACACTCGCACCCCCACACACACATGCACGTTGGCTGACGAAACACCTTCCTGCAGGAATGTGTGTCAACGGTGACAAGCAGTAAAGACGTGTTTTCGTGTTTACGAGCTGCTAGAAGCTGCTTTAAAATGAGGAACTGAGTGGATCACACTTTAACATGAAGCTGTCACTGTACTCGGGTTAATTCACACGCACACACACACGCACGGACACACACACACAAACACACAAAGAGGAGTCAGTGGTTAGAGTCCGGCAGTGAGTCAGTTGTGACTGTTTGAGGCTCTCAGCTCCTCCCAGGCAGGGAGGTGGTGGGACCAGTAGAGTGACTTCTGTTCAAACACTCCCTAAACTCTGTCACCATTACACATTTTTAGGACGATATATTTTCCCAGAAACTATCAGGATAAGCGATAGTATCGTTGTATCGATGTTTTAGTTTTATAACCATATTAGAGCATTATGAGTACATCCTTTTACACAGCAATGCATTTTTAAATCTGGAGAATATTAAACATTGGAATTAAAATGTGGAAAAGAAATCTTAAAATGTCCTAGATAAAACACAAATAAATAAACTACAACCAAAACAAATAAAATAGACTTTCTGTGTCAGCCTCTCCTGTCCACACACTCAGATTCACGTTTAAATGAACAAACTCGTCTGTGAATGTTATTTCTACTGTTTGTTTGTTTGTTTGTTTGTTTTACAGTGAAGACAACAACTCCCATGATCCCACACTACATCATGACATCATCAATATCCATCTTTCACCAATTAACACAGAAACAAGTTCATGTTTAACACCTTTCACTTCACAACTTCTTTCAGCTCCACTTCTGATTCTTAAGCATTTTGGAGGAATGTGTATAAATATGTGAGTTGAGAGTCGGAACAAAGTGATGATTAATTTAGTCTTTACAGACGGATCAAACTATGAAAAATTTAATAAAAACACTATGTGTGTTGCTCAACAAACAGACAGAAGAACACACACACACACACACACACACACACACACACACACCTTAATCTGGGTCACACGCTTCACAACTCACACACACACACACACACTGGTCCAGTCCCAGTCGGCGCGCGGGTGTTCTTACCTGTGCAGGTGAGCGGAGGGTCCGGGGGGTCTAGAGGTTCTGGTCTCGGTGCTGCGGTTCGGCTTCCTGCTGGGTTATGATTAGGGTGGAGGCTCTCTCTACCTGCCTACCTGTCTACCTGCCGTGTGCCATATCACGCTCCGCCCATCCTGCAGCACCTTCCTGTCAGGTAAGCCGCGCCCTTCAGCTCTGCGGCGTTCAGGTCCTGCGGGGAAATCAGGATTTCTGCACTTCAGCACACAGCACAGAGGTACGGGAGAGGATCAGGGCCAGGTCGGAGAAAAATACATCATTATAATGCTTGAAAATAAAGTCGTAAGACAATGTTGAGAAAACACGTATATAATATAAAATATAATGCAATATATGTCTAAAAAATTCACATCACTTACATAACAGCAGATTCCCCAAAACAATAGGTATGGTAGCTGCTACCAAGAACAGCACATTTATGTGTATAGTAGAGGGGGTTTAGTTCAACTAATCCCTTAAATATTGTGTCATTGCTCATTTTATGACATTTATGAAAACCAGGCTGCAGCTGCAGTTTACGGAACTGTTGGATAGAAAATAATGTTCCTCTGATGACCTAGTAACACCAATCTGTGAATATCTTTACAACTATCTCTACAACTATAACATTTTTTTACTGTATTCTCATCATTTGGACTTTATTCTCATTATTTTTTTATTCTATGTATTTTATTTTTTTTGCATTTTTGTCGGTTTTTATCTCATATATTGTGTACAAAGATATGTTATTTGACTTCATTTGTATTAAAATACATCAAAAGCTGTATACAAGTAAAATATATTGTTAAACTATTAAAATAATTTTAATACTAATGAAAATGAGTGAGGAGGTGCAATAAGAGTTTCCCGCGCATTTCCAATGTGGAAATGCACTAAAAATTAATATTAAAAAATATCTCTGTAGACAGACAAGATAAAAACAAAATAAATACAAATAAAGTTAATATAAAATATATACAAGATCAAAGAAGAGAAAAATACAAGAATACAATAAACACTATTTACAAAATAAAGACAAGACAAAAATACAAATAATAATACATTTAAAATATATATATATACACACTATTCACTGATACAGATATGTGCATGGTTAAAATGTGTATTAAAGAATTAAAGTCATATAAACAGTAGAAATATATTTTCACTGCATAAACATTCTTACTTTTAATTTCTTTCATATTTTATTATTTTTCAGTAGAATATTGACCCAACTTTAACAATAAAAAACGTGTTTACTTGACAAAAACAAATATTTAAAAAATGTTTAGTGGAATTTTTCTTGTAATTGTCTTTTTAAGCTTTTTTTTTTTAATTATGAAGCAGCATTATTACATCATATGAAAAATGTATAATTTTCTTTGTATTGACGCCTGATTCCTACTTGATGTCTATAAAAATGACATTTTTATGCACTATACTGTCAAGTATTTAAACCAAATGGGTGACGTTTTAAATGTCATAAAGTCATACAGATATTATTGATATTATTGAATTTTCCTCATCAATGCATCATGTAGTATCAGTGCATTGAGCTCCTTACCGCCCCCTGTCGTCCTCCCGGATCACTGCATGCCCTTATATAGAGGCGGCCCTTCCTCCGGGCAGTAGCCGGGATCAGAGGCAGGAATGCGGACACTCTCCTTCGTACCGCCCGCTCTACAGCCGCAGGACAGTGCTGCCCCGAAGGTCCTCTCACCGGAGCTTCACACGGTTCATTACCGGCTGACATGGACTAAGAGGAGCGGGGACAGTCCGCTCGGAGCCCAGGGTGAGCTGCACTCCGACCCTCAGCGTGGTGAATCAATCCGCTCCTCCCTAAACAAACTTGTTAGCTTGTCTGCTAAGTTTGCAGTAATGTGAGCTAACGGGTTTCGCTGTTAGCTCAGCTCTATTCAGTCAGAAATAGGGTTGGGAACTTTAATTCAGTGTTTGTGGGATTTACATTTTACATTTTAATGTCACAAACATGGGTTAACGTCAGCCCGGGGCACCGGGAGAGGCGTCCGGACCCCGGGGCTAACTTTAGCTAACTATCGGTACAGAGGAAAGTTATTAACTAACTTTAATATCTGTTTACTAACTTTAACATCTGTTTATTAGCTTTAATATCTGTTCACTAACTTTATTATCTGTTCACTCACTTTAAACTGCTGTGACTGTTTTAAGTCAGGAGGTTACTGATGTTTAATGTTGGTGTAAAGTGACACTACAGATGAATATGGTAAATATTAATCTCAAATACTATGTTTAAATATGCCAATGAGGCCTTAGCTTATTACTAATGTGCTGATTTGGACAGTTTCAGAATATAAATCTGAACTGATAAAATCATGAACAGTTAACGGCTTTATATATAATTAGTGTGATATAATTCTTAAAAGAACATTTGGCAAAAAAAATCATTAGATCACGACTATTTAATACAAATGCTACAGTCATTTATTGAACTTCAAAAAAAGTTTTTTGTTTATTTTTTAACTGTTGACTTTCTTGGGGCTGCACGGTTTGGACAAATTATAGTTCATAATACTGAAAGGAGAAATATTGTTTTCCATGATTAAAAAAAACCAAATCATTTAAAAAATAGTTAGGCCTACTAAAATATTCCTGGTGCACACACACACACACACACACACACACACACACACACACACACACACACACACACACACGTGTGTGTGTATAGACTTATTTTGCCTTTATCATTGGAAAATCATTGGACATTGCACTCTTCCATATTGTGATTGGATTTATTGTGCAACATTTGAATATATATGAAAATAATTAAAAATAAGGATTATGTTCCAGTGCACTTCCACCTCCTTCTGTAAACTACTACTGATAAATATTCAATATAATATAAACAAATAAATGAGATGAAGACTGATGCAGCGGTTTGTGTTTGAGCTGTTGTGTCTCAGTCCGAGGGAAGATCACCTGCAGCCGTTTTTCTTCTCTCGCTGAGACTCCTGCTGTGAGGATCCTGGTTCTGGAGGCCGAGTCCTCGCCATGTGTTTGGTTTCCTGTCTGCAGGCGACTTAGCGCTCCGCTGCATTATTAATGTGTGACATGATTTCCATTCAGAGAGGCCACTGGCTCTGTAACCGGAGCCAAACTGGGATGTAGATCAGTGTGTCTGTGGGGCTGAAATGTGACAGAGTAGTTTTTTATGTAGGTGACCTGGATTGTAGTCGTGAGTGTCCCAGTAGGCCTGTCACCATAACGCATGTTTTAGGACGATATATTTTCCCAGAAACGATCACGATAAACGATAGTATCGTTGCATCGGTATTGTTTAAGTTTTATAACTATATCAGAGCATAATAAGTTCATCCTTTTCCACAGCAATGCATTTTTAAATCTGGAGAATATTAAACATTGGAATTTAAATGTGGAAAATAAATAAATAAATAAAACGTAAATAAATAAACTACAACCAAAACAAATAAAATAGACTTTCCGGCTGTTAACAAAACATTGCAAAGAGATAATTATTATGTATTGTATTATTTTATTTTTAAAATAACATATAAACAGCTGGAGTGGCTGCTTGTGAAATATAGGGTTTTTTTGCAATTTCTTGCTGCTTGTCAAACATTTGCATCTTTACTTTTAACACAAAAAAGCACAAAAAGTCACACATGTTAACGACAATATATTGAGTCCAGAAAAAACTATTGTGTCCATTTTTATATATCTGACGATAAGTCGATATAGTAATTATCATGACAGGCCTACGTCCCATTCTTTTTTTACTGTCAACAGTCAGACGGAACAACAGAGAACTAACTCCTGACCTTCACATGTTAATTCACCAGCCGTGACCTCTTTCTTCTTCTTCTGATCTGTAGTTGCGCACTGATGGTGTCCTATGAAGTAAAAGAATAAATGAGGCCAAATAAATTGGTTTCTGCCAATATTATATCTATCAAGCAATTATTACTGTAGATTACAGGTGTATCTCAATACATTATAATGTGATGGAAAAGTCAATTTCCAGTAGTTCAAGTCAAACAGCCCCAACCAAGTATTGAGTCATTTTGATGGACACAGGCAAGGCAAGTTTATTTGTATAGCACCTTTCAACGACAGGGCAATTCAAAGAGCTTTACACAAAACATTAAAAGCATTTAGGGGACGTGTAGAATGTCATTCAAATATAAGAATTTAGGACTAAAAACAAGCAGTTTAAATATTCATGAAAAAATATTTAAGTACATTCAAATATAAAATTTTAAAATGAAAGCAAGCTGATAAAATATATTTTTTAGATTATATAATATATATAATTACTGTAGATTATATAATTATTACTGTAGATTATATCATATATCTAATTATTACTGAATATTATCTTAATAAGTGATTTGGAGTCTGAAGTTTGATTAATGAGCCCGTCTCTGTTATCTCTTCAGACCCCTCCCCCTCCCGTGGCGGCAGCCAGGCATCGTCATGGCGTCCCGGCTGCTCGACCGTCTAAAGCGCTCGCTGTTTAAAGACGGACAGGGGCCGGGACCCGAGCAGGATGCCGGCAGTGGACAGGAAGAGGAGGAGTTTAAAGAGGACAGCTGGGAGGCGGAGCTGGAGGAGGAGGAGGAGTGTGTGACCGATCGGCTCGGTGGGATGCTGTGCTTCGACGGAGGAGGAGCAGCAGGAGCAGGAGGAGGAGCGGAGGATGACAACGAGGGGTCGGGGCTAGACAGTGACTCTGACTTCCTGGGAGAGTCGATGGAGGAGGGGCTCAGCAGCACAGGTGAGGGTCCACTGCTCATTCATGGTTTAACCTGTTACTATTCTGAGTCCCGCCGGCGGGCGTAGCAGGCTTTTTCAGAGGGATAATGTGATCTCTGATGTCATGCTATCTGAATGAAAAGAGCAGTTTAAGGCAAAAACCACATTGTTTTTCTCATGTAGTACAAATGTTCCATTTCCGCCTACTGTATGTGAATACTGAGGTCCCTAAACAGGATTTGAATGACATAAACTGGGCATCAGTGGAAAGCTGGGACTCTTGTGGATTCAATGAGTCCAGTTCTCTTCATGTGGGATGATGTTAGTCATCAGTAGTAGCCAGTTCATTGCAGTGAGGGCATTTCTTGAGTCTCGAGTCTATGTATATTGACAATAAGAGGGTTTCTCAGCAGTTTGAAGAACAGAAGTGCTCGTCATCCAAACGCTAAAAATACAGAAATCTCCAAAATGCCCAAAGTTTTTGAACCCTTTATATCTTGATGTAAAATTCTGGAGGGTTTATGACCATTTTTATCTATTCTCGATATGAATAAATTAGCATTGTTCAGCACCAAATGTGTGTAACAAATGGTATCAACACAAAAATTGCTGCAACAACTTTCGGGATACAGTTGAACATGGACTGGACTTTAGAAAGCGTCCACTAATGCTATGACCCTTTATTCGCCATAACAGGGTTCAATAAATAATTCATTCATTAAGTCATTTTTATTACATATTTTCGACCAGAGCAACTTGACACACTGTGCTGAGCTCAAATTAATCTTCAGGTTCAAAGCTTTCACATTATGTTCACCACTTCTATGTGGCATTTATTGTTGACCTGCTATCTCCCCCTACACATCCACTGCCCACAAACACTAAGAAAGCTCTTTGAATGTTAACAGGTTAATCGCACTAAGTGCTTTTTGGTCATCTGACCCTTGTCTCACCTGTCCCGTGTAGACGCCAGTCCTGTGGCTGTGTCCCCGGCGGGCCCCTCAGCGTCCTACCTGTTGACTCGGCAGCTCCAGGAGAGTTGGAGGTCTCTGCGGGGGCTGGGCGGAGGAAGCCCCACCTCACCTGGCAGGCAGCTGACCGACAACCTGCTGTTCGAGGTGACGGATGCCAGCGTGGTGCAGGACGGCTCCTCCAAATACGTGGTGAGTCCAGAGGGCCGGGCTGAGGGTCAGACACAGACCAGAGCCCAACATTGAAGCTCTGAACTAAATAATAATAATAATAACTTAAATTTATACGGCACCTTTCAAGAAGCCCAAGGACACTTTACAATACAAGACAAAACCGTAAGATGACAAACAACTGGGCTGTTTGGGAGGTAACTAAGCGGGGCGAGCTCATTCAGGTTTTAGCAGTCACCAAACTGGTGTGTCGGTCAGGACACAGTGAACAGATGAGGAGGAAAATGTTGTTTACCATCCCCAATAACCCGTTCTAAATATGAGGAGATAGAGGAATTCTTTTTCATCTATTATATTTCAGATTTCACCTGCTTACTTGTGCAATAATAGTATGTTGAAGTCTATATGTTTTATAAAATTGTATATTTTAAGTCTATATATTTTGCTATTTCCACTATTTTTTATACATGTATACTGAATTTATATACTGAAGTATTTAATTAATTTATACATACTGAAGTATTTCTGATTATGGAGTGCATTTTTCACAGTTAAACTGCCTTAACCACTGTGTCAGAGTCCCGATCACCAATTGTTTCCCCTTTGGTTGAACATGGAGATGTTAACTCTACAGTTCAGCGATCCATGATGCACAGATCCCTCTCCTCGGAGAAAAAACGTGTGGGAAATCCTTTCAGAATAAATCAGGTGTTGTGCATATTTGATCCCATATGTGATGTTTAATTGCGACAACAAGTTAAGTGTGGCTTAAAAACTGATGCGTAAAAATGATTTGGCACACATTACGCACTGGCAGCTCTAACGACTCTGATTATAGTTAACAACAGTGGAGTTTAGATGCAGCGTGTGTTGACGGACCCTTCTGTCATGGTGCAGGTGTCTGATCCGGCTGTGTTAACAGCCACAGTGACACCTTGTTGCTGATCCCAGACCTGAAGCAACAAAAAGCTTATTTTTCCTGCCTTCACCTCCTTAAACATGCAACCTATCATTAGCTATGACACAGTACAATGACGCTGCCTACAGGCTAAACAAGGTATCTGCTGCTGGCACATAACAGGCTCATTCTCTGTATATGAACAGCGTGACATCGTCATCGGCGATGATATAGATATAAACACATAACAACAGACTATGAGGTCACTGACATTCCTTCACAGACTTAATGCTCTTAAAGAAGGCGAATATCTGCAAGCGAACAGTGATGCACAGCAGCTGCTGCAGTCACCTGATCACCTGTAAACTAAACACACTGAGAACATCCAGGTACAAACTTTATCAAAGTGCATACGTCATCATGTGTGCACAAAGCGTGGACATCAGCAGGGAGAAGGGAAAGAACACAGCGGATGTCTGAGCCTTTTAACATGGGCCCTGATGACGGGTTGATGGTTAACTGAGTCCAACAGCCTTTATGAACAGATGGCGCTTGAGAAGTTTTTTTTTTTTATATGTCCAGGGAGGAAGGCAGCATGTTGGGTTTCAGCCAGGAGACAGTTCCAGAGGGTGGGGGCTGCAGAGCTAAAGGCACGAGACCCCCATTCATCACCCCCTGCACTAAAAGTTTGGATGTGCAGACCTGCATCAGAGGAACTCAGCTTACGGATGGTGTGTAGGGTGGAGGAGGTCAGTGAGGTATGGAGAGGCGAGGGCGTGGAGGGATCTGTAGGTCAGGAGGAGGAGTTTGTATTCGATGATTGGGAGCCAGTGAAGGTGGATGAGGCTGGGGGTGATGTGCTGCCAGGGCCCGGACTGGGAGAGGAGTCTGGTGGCGGAGTGTTGGATGTAATGAAGCCTGTTCAGGGATTTGGATGCGAGCCCTTACAGGACTTTGTTGCAGTTGTCCAGACTTATCGACTTATCGTTCCATATATAAGTAATTTTACCACAGCAATGAATTTTTAAATCTGGAGAATATTAAGCATTGGAATTGAAATGTTGAAAAGAAATATTTAAATATCCTAGATAAATAAAACGTAAATAAATAAACTACAGCCAAAACAACTAAAGCCTTTCAGGCTCTGTTAACAAAACATTGCAATGAGATAAACATTATGTATTATGTTATTTTATTACACTGCTCAAAATAAGAAAATAAAGGGAACACTAAAAATAACACATCCTAGATCTAAATGAATGAAATATTCTTATTAAATACTTTGTTCTTTACATAGTTGAATGTGCTGGCAACAAAATCACAAAAATCAATGGAAAACAAATGTATTAACCCATGGAGGTCGGTATTTTGGAGTCACACTCAAAATTAAAGTGGAAAAAAACACTACAGGCTGATCAAACTTTGATGTAATGTCCTTAAAACAAGTCAAAATGACCTCCCTACAACGCCTGGGCATGCTCCTGATGAGGTGGCGGATGGTCTCCTGAGGGATCTCCTCCCAGACCTGGACTAAAGCATCCGGCAGTCAGGCTACCTCTGGCGAGCACATGGAGGGCTGTGAGGCCCCCCAAAGAAATGCCACCCCACACCATTACTGACCCACTGCCAAACGGGTCATGCTGGAGGATGTTGCAGGCAGCAGAACGTTCTCCATTGCGTCTCCAGACTCTGTCACGTCCGTCACATGTGCTCAGTGTGACCCTGCTTTCATCTGTGAAGAGCACAGGGTGCCAGTGGTTAATTTGCCAATCTTGGTGTTCTCTGGCAAATGCCAAACGTCCTGCACGGTGTTGGGCTGTAAGCACAACCCCCACCTGTGGACGTTGGGCCCTCATACCACCCTCATGGAGTCTGTTTCTGACTGTTTGAGCAGACACATGCACATTTGTGGCCTGCTGGAGTTCATTTTGCAGGACTCTGGCAGTGCTCCTCCTGCTCCTCCTTGCAAAAAGTCGGAGGTAGCGGTCCTGCTGCTGGGTTGTTGCCCTCCTACGGCCTCCTCCACGTCTCCTGATGTACTGGCCTGTCTCCTGGTAGCGCCTCCATGCTCTAGACACTACACTGACAGACACAGCAAACCTTCTTGCCACAGCTCGCATTGATGTGCCATCCTGGATGAGCTGCACTACCTGAGCCACTTGTGTGGGTTGTAGACTCCGTCTCATGGGACCCCTTGAGTGAAAGCACCGCCAGCAATCAAAAGTGACCAAAACAGCTCTCATCGGAACTGAGAAGTGGTCTATGGTCACCACCTGCAGATCCACTCCTTTATTCGGGGTCTCTTGCTTATTGCCTATAATTTCCACCTGTTGTCTATTCCATTTGCACAACAGCATGTGAAATTGATTGTCAATCAGTGTTGCTTCTTAAGTGGACAGTTTGATTTCACAGAAGTGTGATTGACTTGGAGTTACATTGTGTTGTTTAAGTGTTATTTTTTTGAGCAGTGTATTAAAATAACATATAAACAGCTGGAATGGCTGCTTGGGAAATATAGTTTACATAGTAGTTTTTAGTTTTTGACAATTCGTGCTGCCTGTCAACATTTGCAGCTTTACTTTTAACATAAAAAAGCACAAAAAGTAACAGCATCCAGTTATATTTACACTATAAAAACAAGCTGGTCTGTGTTTGAGAGTATATTATTGTGAGCTTTTTGCCTTTTTTTTTTTTTTTGAGACATTTACTGAATATTGATAATCGGTTAATCTATGAGAAGGAATAAAAGAAATCCCAAGTCTTACCCTGTAATCATCCTGGACCCAGGGGTGTTAACAAATATTAGTCCAATCAAATGAGACTATGGGGGACAAGTTAGCCACAGAGGTATAAAACGACACGTCAGTGTTTGTTGGTTGTAGCAGTATGGAGGAAGCTGTGTGTCTGGATATGAGCCGGCAGAAACCGAGTCTGGGTTTCAGAAGGTAACCAGTGCTTCCACTCCAGACCTCTGAGTCTGTGTCAGGGAGGCTTCGGTTCGCCTCTGTGTCGCTGTGACAATAGAGTACTTTTTGGAAAGCGGCTGGTATGAACTGTGTGATAGCCAGATACAGCCTAGTCCCAGTGTCTTCACTACAGCGAGTGTCCTCTGTAGCTCCGTGTCATGCTGAACTCTGTGCCCGCCTACTTTTTAGAGGTCCAATCAGATGCAAAGGATTTGATTTGATCCCTCCTGTAAATATTCTGTTTCACTGAGGAAACGGAAGCTGAAGATGCTCTAACTTTTGTTTCACTGGGAGTCAGATTAAACTTGGAGGTTGATGTGGTCCGTCCCTGTCTGTCTCCAGCTCTACACCATCCATGTGATCCAGTCTGGCGGCAGCGATAAGACTCCCGCCATCATCACCCGCCGATACTCAGACTTCCAGCGGCTCCACGCCACGCTGCGCCGCAACCACGGCGACCAGATGGAGCGCGTCTGTTTCCCACGTAGGTAGAAGTTCTGTCCCGTTTCTGGACGCAGCGAGACTCGGGTCCTAAATGGATTAAAACTGTCCACTGAGACGCTGAAACGTGACCTTCCTGTGTTTAACCCCTGCAGGGAAGAAGCTGCGCAGGAACTTCACGGCGGAGACGATCGCCAAGCGGAGCCGAGCATTTGAGCAGTACCTGTCCCACCTGTGTGCCCTGCCCGGCCTCAGGGGGCCGCCGTGTGTCCGTCAGTTCTTCTACCTGAGCGACCTGCAGACGGGACAGCTGCTCATCAGGTACCTGACCGTCTGACACACACTCTCATCTGATGATCTGTCCTGCCTGTGAAACCTTCGTCAGTGTGCGTTTTATTTATAGGAGTTTATAGAAATGTCTTTACATATCACGGTCTCCACACTTGTAGCATTCCTGCAAGTAACTCATAATTGAGGGGGGGGGATATCTAGGCATAAACCTGCACAAACTAACATAAAAGAGAAAATATTGTTGGTGCTCAGTATTTGATCATCATTCCTCAATCTGAGTTTCCACTTCCATTAAAACTCTAAACTGTCTCATAGAGACTCATTCACATTCTGCTGACAGTAACTTAAAGGAAAGAAAAACAGATTATTCAAGTTGACGAATAACATCAAAGATCTTCTATTACGAGAAGATGATTACATGTTGGACACGTCCTGCCTTGCCTCTCACACTGCCTGTTTCAAAGTCTTGGAAGCTTCAAGAATAAGCTAATTTACACAGCTAATGGTCACATTACAAAAAGTTTCACCAAACATTTTGTGGTCACATTACAAAAAGTTTCACCAAACATTTTGTGGCTGTTTTGGACCCAGTTTGTGTCACGCTGAGCTGCTGAGACAGAGGCAGGTCTGCAGCAAACTTTCTCCTGATCTGTTCGTCAGAAAAATTACATTTGTGTGTCAGAATGTTCAGAAGTTTGTGTCCTGTGAAAAATGGATCCAAAAGTGACTTCAATAATATAAAATAATATCAACACAAAGTCCTTCAGACTCCTAATTTGAGTGTGGAAGCTGCAGACCCGAGCTGCACTGCTCCCTCCACTGGTTAACCTCGTCCCTGAGCAGCAGTGAAATTACTGATTGAAATTACTGATTGAAACATACAAAACATATACATTTAAAACGTGTCAGAAGGGGAACTTTTAATTTGACCATTTGACTAATTTCAGCTGCTAAATAATTTCTCATGGAGCGTTCCCTCTGAGCTGTTTTATTTGATGGTCCGTCTGGTTTCTGCTGCCTTGAATGCTCAAACCAACTCTGGTGACCAGAGAAGAACTCTGTTCCTCTAAATGTTAATATTAAACAGGAAAGGTCAAAGGTCACCACACAACACTTACAAGCGGTTGTGGCTCAGTTGGTAGAGCTGGTTGCCCACCGATCAGAGGGTTGGTGTTTCGACCATGGCAGCCTACATGTCGAAGTATCCTTAAGATACTGAACCCCAAATTGCTTCCGATGTTGCGTTCATCGGTGTGTGAATGAATTTCCAACGGTGGCAGGTGGCACCGTTTAGGGTAGCCTCTACCACCAGAATGAGTGTTTGTGTGTGAACGGGTGAATGACCACAGTCTGTAGTGTAAAGTGCTTTGAGTGGTTGCAAAGTAACTAGAAAAGCACTATATAAGTGCAGGTTCATTTACCAATTACAAATTTATGAAAAATAATACATTTACAAGAAAAAACTCTCACATTTATGAGAAACTCTAGCCTGGCTAACACCAGACTAATCACAAATGAGATTAGTCTGGAAACCAGCCGTTCATTTCTCCGTAGAGGAGGTGTGGTTTACGATCCTCCGGAGCCGTTTATTGGGAGCTTAGAATGTCTATCAAAAGCGTCTGTAGGTAGCTCTTAGCCAATCGTATCAGTTATACCAGATGATGTAGCAGAGCGACAGAAATTGATGTTTGTTGTGTGTGTGTCTGTGAGAGAGTGTTGCTTGCTGCTTTGCTTCTTCAGTTCTCGCTTTCTGCAAGATTATTTATTTTCACGCTTTATTCCCCCTCATGTCATTCAGCCACACACATCCGCTGATTTTATGGGCAATAAACAAGCTGCTGCGGGTCTCTCGGTGGCTCCGCTGTCCCCCGGCTCGTATCGAGATCACCGGCGTTACAATAGTGGGGCTAATAGCTAATAGCCCCGCTACAGTAATGCTACCGCTATTAGCCCCGCTACTGTAACGCCGGTGATCTCGCAACGAGCCGGGGGACAGCGGAGCCGCCGAGAGACCTTTCGCCTTTCAACTTTCGCTCTAAACTAGTCCCTCCCCGCTCTGTGATTGGATCCCTAAAACAGGGAATCAAGAAACCTCTCTGGTTGCCAGACTGCCTGGAGGTTCGAAATGAAATTTGAGCGCACAAGGCAGTATGGGATAGAGAAACTCACAAATTTACATGAAAAAAATTTACGAGAAAAAACGTACAAATTTAAGAGAAACACAAATTTACAAGAAAAATAATCTCAAATTTACAAGAAAAAAATCACATTTATGAGAAAAAAATCACAAATTTGAGAAAAAAACCTCAAATTTATGAGGAAAAAAGAAGCAAAAATGTAGAAGAAAAAAATCTCATCCATGAGGAAAAAAAAGACAAATTTAATAGGAAAATCTCACATTTACCTGCTTTACGTGAAAAAAACTCAAATTTGCGAGAAAAAAACCTCAGAAAA
The DNA here is from genome assembly GCF_030273125.1 of Centropristis striata. Lineage (NCBI taxonomy): Eukaryota > Metazoa > Chordata > Actinopteri > Perciformes > Serranidae > Centropristis > Centropristis striata. The sequence continues at coordinate 15,682,877 of NC_081521.1, forward strand.
TAGTTCGCTCTTCCCCTCTTCAGATTCAGTCCAACAGAACAAGAGTTCACAGAAAGAAACCAACCAGAGAGAGAAACGTGTAAAGTTGCTCTTTAGTTCCTCTGTGATCTTTCTGTTGTTTCCAGTTTGTGTCAGAGTGTTTGTTGTGTGTTGAGGGTGGGACGTTACCAGGAGGCCTTGGGTCCGCTGCTCAACGCCAAGAGGCTGCAACACAAACTGGGCTGGGCGTGTTACTATGACGACCAGGCCCAGGCCCTGCCCCCGGCCTCCCCCAGCTGGTTCTTCACTCTGGTGGGGCTGTCCAGCTGTTTCCAGGAGGTGGAGCAGCTAGAGGAGGCGCGGGACCACTGCGACCTCGCGCTGCGCGTTCTGACCCCTGCCGAGCCCGACACCGGGCCCCCCCCCCCCCGACGAAAAGCCCCACCCACTGACTGAAAAGCACCTGGACAGGCCACACCCCCTCCTGCTGCCGCTGCTGCGGGCGGTGGTGCGGCTGTCGTGGCAGACGGGGCGGGACAAGCGGCAGTGGGAGGAGCTTCTGCAGCACCTGGAGGAGCAGGGGGTGGGGCTAGACAATCAGCCAACCATCAAAGAGTTCCTGGTCAAACACAACCTGCAGGAGAGCGAGGGGGAGGGCTGACACACACATGCACATACACACACACACACACACACTGTAGAGGACAATCACTACAACATGAGTGCTGCGGCCACTAAAACACAGATGAGCTTTGAGAATAAAGTTTGAAAAAATTAGAAAAATGTTACTTTAAAAGGAGAAAGTCAGAATATTTCTAGTTGAAGTCATGAGAAATTATAAATAAATCTTACAGATTTAACCTTCCTCCAACAATGCCGATAAAATATAAATAAACAAAAGAAAGATAAAGATGAAGCTTAAATAAAATAAAAAAGGAAGTTGATGTTTTTCAATAATTAATAAAACTCAATTTATAGTATTTATTGTACTTTAACACATTAAAGCAATTCAAAAAGACAAAACAACGGACAAAAATGCCAACATCCAGCTAAAAACATAAAAAACACAACTGCATAAAAATATCAAAATCAAGATAATAGTCATAAAAGGCAACAAACTGTCTTTTTATTTTTTACAGGGTTATTAGAATTAAGTCAAATACAAGCAAGAATTAAAATATGAATTATTTTAACATATGACAAAAATGTGCATATGTTAAATACAATAGTAGAATAAAGTTGAACTATTAATAATGCCAGAATTTTTTTTTAAGAGAGATATTTCAAAAATAAATTTTAAAGCATTAGAATCCAATTGTAATGTTACAGAAAAGAATTCTTAACATCCTGACTTTCCTCTCATCAGTTTTATAATATTCAGACTTTTTCTCATAACGTTCCCTCTTTTTTTCAAACTCTGATGTTTTTTCTTTAGTGGCCGTTAAACTCCGTCAGCTGAGAAACTTTTAGAGTCTTAAGCAGCTTCAGTTCTCACTCGTCAGTGTTTTGATGGTCTGAGAACGTTCATAAAGGGAGGACTTTATTTCAAACCGTTTCCCTTTAAAAAGCAGTACTTAGAATAGTTGGAGAAAGTTTAAAATACAAAAAGAGAGTGAGTATAAAGTCTGAAATATAATAAGAGCAGAAGAGAAGAAAACATGTTTACATGCATGTTCACTAGCTGCAGCCTCCTTCTTCTTCTGTTGTTTTTATTGTTGTTGTGTTGTTTCTGGAGGATGATGTGAAGCTGTTGGCAGGTCAGACTCTCTAAAACTTGGTATTTAACCCGGAGACGGTGCAGAGTTCTCCTCAACTCGCATTCAGTCATCTCCTCACTTTCTTTTATTTTGGAAAAACTTGCAGAACCTTAAAAAATAGTTTATGAAGTAATTTGTTGCCTTAACCCTGAAATGAAAACATTTTTGCTCTTTGCCGGCTGCACCAATATTTCTGTTACCTGCCCGCTGCTCAAAGTGAAGCTCATAACGTTCTCCTGCAACATCTGGACAGCTGTTCAGATATCTTCAGTCAGATTCTCTTCCATGTTCGAGTCTGTAGTTCACCGTCAAACAGGCTTTCAGGGCAGAATATTAGTTGGTCAGAGGTCGTCAGTGTCACAGTAACTGTATATTTATCACAATACAGTAATTCTGTCAATTCAGTCAAAGGGACGGTTCTGGATTTTGGACATTAAGTTATAAAGAAACACCTGAAGACACTTCAGTTCCAAACAATAGACACAAAAAAAATAAAAGGAAAGTCCAGGGATTTATGAGATCACTGAACGCTGTAAGGAAGCGACTGATTTGACACGTGATAACATAACTTCTATACATTTATTTATTTTTATATATATATATATATATATATATGGAAGCTCGGCATGCACGGCTTCATCCTGCAGAACACCGCCCACCGCTCAAATACCAAGGGTTTAGAGAGTCCTGCAGCCAAAGACGAATCAGGACCAGAGATCTTATAGATCAGCTGTAGATTCTAACAATCAGTTCAAACGCTGCAGCTTATCACATGAAAGAAAAGAAACCTGGAGCAGCGTCACTCTTAAGCACTTTTCTGTGAATTTAAAAATAACTTTTATAAAAAGGACTATTGACTGGGTTTCTCTCTCTGTGATTAAGATTTCAATGCAAATATTTTGCACTTTTTTAAAAATCATTTATCAGCATCTGGAATGTTTTCATACAGAAGAGGATCAGGGACAGGCAGGAGGAGAAAATACTGAGAGGAGGAAAAAAATAAATTCTGCACTTTGCTTTACCAACTCAAAAAGTGACTTTATTCTCCTCATTTTGACTTTTTCTCAGACTGCGAGCTACAACCTGATTCTCCTCAATATGTCTATAATATTTGTCTAAAATATGCACATAAATAACATAAAAGCAGAATATTATAAAACAATAGATCTACCAAGAGTATCTAATTTATGTGTCTGTGATTTTAGTTCTGATGCACCTTATATATTGAGGTTATTGCTCATTTTCTGACATGATGAGAATCAGGTTGTAGCTGCAGAAACTGTTGATAGAAACTGATTGAACCTGTGAACATGTTGAGCAACACAGAAAGTCACTTTATTCTCCTTATTTTAACTTTTTTCTTAAACTGCAGAATGAAAAAAAAGATCTTTCTCAGTATTTTCTGCTACCTGGCTCTGATCCTTGTATTAATGTATTTTCACCCTGTGGACAGTTTTTTCAATAAATGCTTCTTCTGTTGCCAGTATGAAATATTCAGCTGTTAAAAGGCATTAAATAATCCAACATTTACTCACCACTGCAGCTCAGTCAGGTGTCTCTGCTGCTTGTCAGTGATTAAAATGTGTTTCAGTGTGTGACTTGATGAGGGAAACCGTTAGATGTGAAGACTTGATTTACATCAGCAGGAAGTTGTTTAGTTTCTTCTCCTGGTGTGAAACAAGATGAAAAAGGGACAAGATGAAGTCAGCACATTAAAGACTTCACCTGCAGGGAAACTCCGAATAATGCACACATTCATATTTCTGTGTTCACATCCTGAACACCAGCTGCTGCAGGAGCACATACAGCTAATGCACGTTTACAATACTCTGCAGACGCAGCGCTGCATCAACACTCGCTACACAAAGTCTGATTTGCATTCGGGCTGCAAATGCTGATATTCTCATCATCCATTTATATGCCTGTTATTTTCATTTTTATAAAGATTTGCTGATGGATTTCTGCTCAAAATACTCCTGACCTTTACACTGTCAATGTACAGCAGTGGTGGAAGTAATCAGATTACTTTACTGCAGTAAAAGTACTAATACACACTGTGAAATACTCCACTACAGTAAAAGTCCTGCGTTCAAACCGACCTGCTGCAGGTTCTGAGTCCTGCAGAAAGAGGAAACAGGAGCAGATGATAGTTGGAACTGTTCCACAGCTCAGAGGTTATATAATCTAAAATATATTATTGATTATTATTATTATTGATAATGTTTTTATTTTGTAAATATATGACAAATTTTAACTAAATATCCTGTTATGGGGTTTATTTATAAAAAAATGTCTAAAAGTAACTAAAGCTGTCAGCTAAACGTAGTGGAGTAGAAGTATGTAAGTAAGTTAAGAACAAGTATGTCAGAGTTGTATTTGAGTAAATGTAGTCGGTTACATTCCAGCGTTGCTGTACAGAGAAACAGAAATGTGATCGTGTTCTCTGACTTCATAGTTATTTTACTGTTCAGATGTGTGAGAAAATTAAAGGAAAACTTTGCACAAAACACATTAATTCATCATATTGACAATAAAAAAGGAAGAAAAGGTTGCAGATCTGAGTGAGTCAGATCCTGGGGAGCTGAGATCGAAGAACACAGAGAAAGATCCTCACCGAAGCTTTGACAACGTTAGATTTTCTGCTGATTGTTTCCGGATCATTTCAGAAAAGTTTATCTTGATGCCGTTTAAAAATTAAAGCTGTGCTCACACAGACAATCTGCATCGTTTCAGTAAACTCCCATCAGTCTTTGTTTTTATCTTGTGTTTGTTTTGTTGCTTCAGAAAAAGATGTTCAAGAGTGTTTTCAACTCCAGTTTATTTTATGAAATAAATTTGTTATAAATTCCAGATTTGTCTTTGGTTGTTTCTTCATGTTTTAACTGATCAGCTAGAACCTGACAGAGAGACGCTGAGCCCACAGTTCAGAACCAGAACCAGACCTATTGGAATCAGAACTGGTAATTTTGCGCCATTATCGTGTGTGTGTGTGTGTGTGTGTGTGTGTGTGTGTGTGACAGTGTGTGTGACAGTTGTACCACTCTGTCTCCAGCAGAGGTCGCTCTGCTTCAGCTCATAATGACGCAGTTTATTGTCAGTCACAGTTCACTTTCACTGCAGAACAGACAGTAGATCCTTTCTGCTGGTTTCTGCTGCTGGTTGTTAAAGCTGGTCTGGAGGTGAAACTGGTTCAGGACTCGGAGTCCGTCCTGCTGTTTCTCTGCACAGCTGACAAGTTTTATCTGTAAATAAGTCCCATCGTCCTCCACATACCATCACCATGGTGACAAGGCCAAGAGCTGCAGTAGAAACACCAGTTGCTATAGCGACGGTCACAGAGCAGGACTGAAGAGCCAACATGGCCGCCAGCGAGGAGCGGCTGTCAGTCACTGAAGTCACAGCGACATTTATTACTGAGGACAGGTCCTCTCCTCTCTGCTCTGTGTAAACAGCCTCTCCTGTCCTCTCCTCTCTGCTCTGTGTAAACAGCCTCTCCTGTCCTCTCCTCTCTGCTCTGTGTAAACGGCCTCTCCTGTCCTCTCCTCTCTGCTCTGTGTAAACAGCCTCTCCTGTCCTCTCCTCTCTGCTCTGTGTGAACAGATTCTCAGTGAATATTTGTCACGTGACCGTTGGTCTCAGCAGAATCAATCATGTCTTCACAGTGTCTCTGAGGAGCAGAATTTAATGTTTTTAACAGGATCTGGTTAGTGCAAACGCTTATTTTAAATGACACATGTAGAATAAAGAGATTCTGACACAAAGATCAACATTTTAACACAAGTTTTGTCCTGTCTCCACATGAATAAATAAGTAAATGAACCAGGCAGGGAGAGCTGAATACGAGACACGGTGCAGGTGCATTATGGTAATGTAGTATCCAGTGTTTTTGGAGTTGAACCTTTAAATCATTTCCAACAGAAGTTGAACCAACAACAACAAGAGAAGTTTTAATGTTCACAGTTTACTGACAGAATTTTACATCAGGAGTCAGATTTCATGTATGTTAGTGAGGTCACAGGGTGCATGAGAACAGAAACACAAAACCCACCATGCTGTCACAACCCTTCCTGTCTCATCACACACACACACACACACACACACACACACACACACACAGACGAACCTGAGCACTAGACGTCTCTCGCTCAGAGCTATGATTGTTGCATTCAGTCCTGAGAGAAACAAACAGTCGACAGTGAAGCTTCAGGGCCTCAAGTCCTTAAAGTTTACCTCAAGACGAGAGTTAATTTATAAATAAACGGCTCCCTTCTACTTTCTAACCTTCGGACAAAAAAAAAGGAGAACTTGAACTTTCCTCTGAGAACTTAACCAATCAGGTTATTTATGGTTTCAGGAGGCTCCTCCCCCCAAAGATGACCAGGATATATGTACAGGTGCATCTCAATAAATTAAAATATCATAGAAAAGTTTATTTATGTCAGTAATTCAATTAAAAATGGTGAAATAACACATTATATAGATCCATTACACACAGAATGAAACATTCCATGGCTTCATTTATTTAATTTCTTCTAATTATAATGATTATGGCTTACATTTAATGAAGACCTAAAATTCAGTGTCTCAAATAAAATTTGAATATTGAAAAAGACCAATTTTAAAAAGTATGTTTAATATGGAAATGTTGGCCTCTGAAAAGTATGTAATCTTGACTCAATACTTGGTTGGGGCTGTTTGACTTGAACTACTGGAAATTAATTTTTCCATCATATTCTAATGTATTGAGATGCACCTGTACGTCTACACGTGTCAGGTGGGTTCAGCTCCTGCCACGCCCCTTTAGGAGACCAGCAGCAGGTCGTTGATTCCAATGGGAGAAATGAAAGGAAGCTCAGATTATGACCGAGTCTTTTGTCCCAAAGTCACCAAAGGAAATGTTGGAACCATTTTTCACAGGACACATGTCTTCTGAACATTCTGACAGAAAAATTTAATTTTTCTGACAGACAAATCAGGAGAAAATTAACTTTGATCAAGACCTGTCTCTGTCTGTTCGTCACGCTGAATGTACACTGTTAAACCCAATGTTGCTTGTTTGTTATTATAACTAATTTGCCCTTTTCAGTGCAGCAAAGATTTGTGCAAAAAGTCATTTTAACCTAAAAAAATTAGTCTAATTGCAAGATTAATTTGAGTTAACTTCATTGTCTTTGTGGTCTTGACATAAAATTATTTCGCAGCATGGACAGTCAAATATTTAAGTTGAAGCAACAAGTTGGGTTTTACAGTGTAGCTTTCAATCGTTGCATAAGTTTCAAAAATCTGATTTTATATAGTTTTTTGTGTTGGAGAGAGAAATAATGATCAGGTCATGTCGGTGATGTCGTGCTGATGGTGAACAGTTTTCAGTTTATATACAAACTGAGTAAAAAGGAGGCAAAAACTGACAAAATAGACCTAAACTACAGAGGATATATAGTAGGGGTGGGAGAAAACCGATACAGTATAGTATCACGATTTTGTGTGTCAATATTATATCGATTCATGGATGCCAAGTATCCATATTTAGCAGTCAGTATTTGTTTGTTTCTGGAGGCCGTAGTGGGCTCACTGTTCTGAATCTCCTGGAGATCCTGGTATCATAAACTACAAGATGTAATGAATCTATAAGCTCCATGTGTCAGGATATCGTGTGGGGAAATTGGGGAAATAACGCTGCAAAGTTCCGCTAAAGTTTTGGGGTTTCTACCAGGGGGTTTTTAAGATTTCTTTTTAAAAAAATTTTTACATTAAAACTAAAGTTTTACTGTAAGAAAAATATTTAATCTGCCTTCAGAAAAAAAGTAGAATTACCAGAAAAAAAGTCTAAATTACCAGAAAAAAAGTGGAAATTGTGCTTCAGGATATGGTATGGGGAAGTTGTGGAAATAACGCTGCAGAGTTTGTCTTTTTTTCTGTTTGATTCAGAAACATTTTTAGCAGTGAAGCTTGTTGTTTGTGAAAGTTTGATAAAATGCTGCAGTTGTTGTCGTCCATACATGTTTGATATCAGTTCAGTTCAGTTTGACTGAATACTTACTATTACTTACTATTGTGGACAAATAAAAAGACTGAAGTGAGATGAATATACTGAGAATTTTTGTTGATTGGACAAAACAATTCTTGATTTAATTTAATTTGTGGACACAAAATGCAGTTAAACAATTAAATCTCAATATATTGTATCAATATATCACACAATGATTAAAATCACAATAATATCGTATTGTGACTCAAGTATCAGGATAAAACTGGATCTGATGATTCACTCCTCTAAGAAATAAATAGGAATTGTTAAAATATGAAGTTTTTGTCAAGGATCTGATAATGTTTGAGGAAACGCTGCTATTTATTCTGCACCGTTTTGAAGTCAAACATTTAAACAGGTTCTATAACTGGAGATGACCTCATCATTATTAGTCTCTAGCACTAGATATTGTGATTATAGTTCAGATATGAGGACGTGTTGAATCTGTGAGTCGCTCCTCTCTCACGTTTCTGTGTCGGGTTTTACAGCATCTCTTCCTCTAAGATATGTCTTTCAAAATAAAAGCCCAGTTTAAACATCAAGGACAGAGACTTCAGGCAATCGGTGCTAATCAGGAGTTAGCATGCTGGGTTCACTGCAGTTATAATAATGATAATGATAATAAAGCTTGCTTATGCTAACAGCTGATCGAACACTAACATCTACAGACAAACAGAAAATTTACTGAAGCTGAAGATGAAATATATAAAAAACTAATATGGTTATAAAATATACTCTTACATCATACAGTGATTCTAGATTGTCACAAACCAAAGTTACACAATATCTTTGGCTAAACACGACTAACAAGTTAGTATCAAACTCTATATTCTCTTTCTCTCTCTCTCACACACACACACACACACACACACACACACACACGGTTAGAAAAGAAACCCTCGTTCATGTGACGAGTCGACTCGTTGACCAGAAACTGTCCTCAGGATTTTGTTTCCTTTCAGTCTCGACAGAATATGAAAATAAATGAACATTTTCTTATTTTTAACAAAATTGCATTGCAACAGTTTCTTTATGTGACATTATTAACACGTTATCAGCTCAGACAGCGACATTTAACCCTGATTACTCCCTCAGAGTGGTTTCATAGCGTGATGTGACGAGATGACGAGTGAGAAATAAAATCGACCTGAATCTAATCAAAACATCTGACAGGAGGAGAAACTTCTCATTGACTCGTTTAGAGACAAAAATGTTTCTTAGTTAGGTTGAAACTCAACAGTGAAATGTTCTGAACTGGAAACACGTTAAAGGAATAGTTCAACATTTAGTGAAATATTCTTATTTTCTTCTTCACTGAGACTTTTATGAGACGATTTAATCTGCTCTGACGATGGACACCAAGCTTCAGGTTATGATGTTACTGACCGAGTCTGAAATCGATTGGATTAAATCTGTAGGAGGAGTTTGTTATAGTATGTGGCGTGAAAATGTCGAAAAATGTCAAAAACGCAGTTTTTGATCCAAGGTGGCCGACTTCCTGTTCCTTTTTGGGTATGTCTTCTTGAGACTTTTTGGTGCATCTTCCTGTGATACATGTATGTACCAGATTTTGTGTCTCTTTGACAAACCTGTTTTTGGGGCCCAATTCTAGGGGGCGCTAGTAGGTCATTTTGCCACGCCAATTTCTGAAACCAATGAAATGTGTAAAGTTTCAACAGGATTGAATTTGGTTCCAAGTTCGATGAGTTTTGGAATATGATAAAGCCCTCAAAATTGCAATTCATTTGCCGTTATGATAATAAACCGACCAATTTCAATAGGGTCCTCGCACTGTTAGTGCTCTTGCCCTAATAGAATAAAACATTTGTTAAATAAATGGTTATAAAAATAAAACATATAGGATAAAATAGTGGCGGCCCGCGAGTCCTGGAGAATGTAGATTTCCCAGACAAACAGGAGAAATCTGGACAGATATTATCTTAGTTTAGTAGTTTATATAGTAACTGGACATTTAGTCCAGAGAGATTTAAATGTGTCAGTTCACTTCAACAGATTCTCCAAGATTCAAATGTTTAAGGTGTTTTTATTCTAATATCCCTTCATCATTTTGTAAATTTTGTCCCTGGCAGATACCTCGGATTATAATAATGAACAAAAACTAATAAAGACTAAATTGTAACAAAGCTATAATAAGTCGACACATTTTATTCTGTCTGTTGGTTTAAAGCTGCGTCCTGTCTTCATGCTAAGCTAAGCTAACGTCTCGTCTCTCGCTGTAGCTTCACATTTAACATCCAGAACATTAAAGTCAATCTTCTCATCAAAGTCTGAGCAAGAAAACAGATGAGCCTCTTTCTAAATCTGTCAGAGTATTCCTTTAGAACTGACATATAGTGATGTATGATAAACAAACGTATGAATGAGTGAACGTGGACGCAGCTGCACTCAGACTCTGCAAGTATTTACACTGTGAGTCTGAGAGATTAAAGCAGTGAGACAACAGAGACTCAGAGGATCTTCAGGCTGTTTGATCAGGAAGCTGCAGACATCCTGGAGCAGAATCTTCCCATGGTCTCACAGAGTCCATCTCCACGTTTTATGGCACCAAGACAAAAACAAAGGCAGTAAAACCACAGAAGGAGATGGAGACACTTTCCCACAAGGCAACACAAGCGACTGTGATATTCAGATGAGTCTCAGGCGTCTGGAGTGTGAAGAGACGAGCGTCCATCCACAGAGCTCCGCAGAGTCCTTCTACTGCAGAAACCTGCAGGAACAGCGTGCAACTGGTGGATAGAGTGAAGGATTAAACTGCTTAGGATTCAGTTTTCAGCAGGTAGGGTCAGATCACTGTTCACTCCTGATGATTTCAACCTTTTTCTGCTGTGCAGCTTGTTGAAGAGACACTTTCAGATCTAAACGTCTCATCAGACAGCAGAGTGAACTCCAGATTCACTAAGAATGTGTCCAAGTCCAAGTTAATTACATTTCAATACGATTTTTCATCATTTGCTCACGTCTGTGTGCAGACCAGTGACCTGTAAAGGACCTAAAGGACCTGGACCTGAGCGTCCTCAGGCAGCTGCAGGAGGACGGAGTGTCCTCAGACGGTGGTGACGGACAGCAGCGGGCTGGGACACAGTTGGCTGTCGCTCTCCACCCTTGTCCCATGTGTCAGCAGCTCTTCCACGGTGGTCCAGTCATCAAGCAGCTTGCTGTTCCTGAGCCGGTTCTGCTTCCTGTGGCTGAGCTCCAGTACCGTCTGAGAGGACAGCGCCCCCTGCAGCCCGCCGGCCAGTTCCTCGCCGACCCCCCTCCTCTCGCGGTGTTGTCGTGACAACGCCAGGTGGCGCCTCCTCTCGGTGCGGCTACAGTAGCGCCCCGCCCACCGCCCGTCCTCCCCCTCCTCCTCGCCGTCCCGCTCGCCCTCGCCTCGCACCTCCTCATCCGTGGTGACCTCGCTGCGCTCCCTGGCCAACCGGTACGCTCGTGCCCTGAGCAGCTGGTTCCTGACCGACTTCTGGTTGGACAGTCTGGAGCGAGGCGAGGGCGGGGAGTGGGGTTTGTGCTGCGGGGCGCCCAGCGTGCTGTAGAAGGATGCCGAGGAACCTTTGGGGACGTTGGGCCGATTCCCGAGAGTCTGAATGCCGCGCCAGTCCGAGGCCCCGCTGGAGCCGGAGCCGGGGCTCTTGGAGAGCGAGTCGTCCTCACGGCTGCGGCTGCCGGCCTGGCTGCTCCTCAGCGCGTTCTGCTGATTGGTCAGGCTGGTTCTGTCGATGCTGAGGTGGCTGCTGGGGGGGCAGTGGCTGGGGTAGCTGGCCCGGCTCCGGGGCCCTAGCGTGCTGCTTGTGCCTCCCTGCTGGCCGCTCTGCAGGCTGGTCCTCAGAGCGTCGGGGTCAGCTGTGTTGGGGTGGCTGGCCCTGCGGCGCCGCTGGCCTTCACTCAGGTCTGTGATGGTTTGACTCCGCCCTGGAGCCTCCATCATCCCGCCTCCGCCCTGCTGCTGTTCCAACCACAGCGCCCTGCGCTGGCACGGCTCGGTACGACAACCTGCAGACACAGAGAACATGAATCTGCATTTAGCCTTTAAACAAGGAGCTCTTGCTGCAGTCAGAGCCAACAGGACCTGCTGCTTCTGTGTTAAACCTTCTCACAGCTCTGGAGATGTCACAGTACCAGTGAAATACCACAGTTCTCTATTCAGTACCACAGTAAAAAAATAAAAATAGTAAAATCCAACGTACGCCCATTCACCTGAACATTAAAAACAGCGGCGTTGGTTGTTTGTCGTTGCAGTGCAGCTTTGATTTCTGCTGCTGGACTTCAATTGTAATTTGAACTTTGAGTGCAAGTAGAAGTTTACATTTACTGACAGTAACAAACCAATAGTCCAGAAACATGTATTTAGAGTGCCAATGCTTTATTTGTGATGACAGACAAAACAAACTGATCAGAAAGAGACGAGGCGGTTTCCTACCAGCTCATTATATCACGGCAGCCTTCAGGAACGTATTTAAGGATAAGGATCCCCGTGGAACACTGACAGCAAGTGTTAACGTAAAGCATGACATGAAGTGAAACTTTTGAATAAATCTGGAAGCTTCTCTCTGAGTTGGAAGTATTTCCTCCTTTGGTCCTAAAAGTACAGTGGTACTTATTGAAGTTAGTAGTGGTGTTTACCTGTAGACTGGAGGACCTGCAGGTCAAACCTTCAGCGCTGCAGGAAAACCAGGAGTGTCACATTTTAAGAGTTTTGGCGTTGACTTGGTACCGAAGTATCATGTTTCCTGACAATAAATTCTTCGTTCACACAGCTTCTGCTCAGTGAAGTAGAAACACAGATTGTGCGTCTTATGCTAGGCTTACACCAAACGATTTTCACAGTCCCAGACTAAAAACTAAAGTCTTTAGTAAATCTAGGAGTTTTACTGGAGTCACAGCGCTCCCGTCATCTCCATCGTTAAGTTTAAGGTAGTAATCTGCACTGTTTCATATCAGTCTTTTCCTAGTCTTGGGTTTGGATCATATAAAACGTGTTTGATATTATCTGAAGTCGCAGTGACGTAACACAATCAACAAACAATAGATGAGCGGGGGAAAGGTCCCCGGTTCCAGACCGACTAGTAAAACCACTTCCACAGGAAAAAGTAACATCACAATAATGTTAGTAAGCTCAGTCCTAAATACAAATATAGTGATGTCATATATTTAGATTTTGGGGGTGCTCTTTCTTAGTAAAGAGAACGGTAAGGAGACCCAGTTAAATTGTATAAATAAATGTATACATAAATAAGTAATAAATAATTGATGGTTAATGTATAATTAACTAAATGAAAGTTGATAGAGCTGATAAATATAATTATTAAATTAAACAAATTATAATTGTATATCATGAATTCATTTCTAAATATTCCTTTCCTTTATTCTTCCTTATATCTATTTTTACTGTAAAATAGTCAACTTTTCATGTCAGAAAAACAGAAACCCTTTTCAGCTTTGTGAGGGGGCATTTTGTGGCATCTTCTCTTCTTTTTTTTTTTTCCCCACACAAACCACTGCACACACTAGAGCAGCTGGAGCCAAAAGCTGCTTCTCCTCCATTTTGAAAGTTTTTACTAAGAGCATGATGGGGAAAAAATTGCATGGTAGGTAGAAAATGCTAAAAGAATCTAGTTGTAATCTTGTAAATAGTGACCCTGCAAGATTCACAGTCTGTCTAAAATCTCAGTCTTAGACTAAAAACTCTAAACTCTTGTCTTTAGATGTGAGCAGGAGTGAGCTGATAGTTTTCCGGGAATCTTTTCCAAATCTTTCAAAGTCTTCTGATGTATAGGTAGCATTAGTCCGGCTCATTCAGGTGAAGTCTCCTGTCGGTAGTCTAGACTCAACAGTTGGCATCTCCCTCATAGTAAAGGTATACTTTCAACTGAAACCACTTCTAGAAACTGTTGCTGTTTTATACAGCAGCTGGCGACTAAAGCTTCAGGAAGAACACGTTGATAACTGGATGAATCATTCGTATACTCAGATGAGAAACTTGTAATTCTGTTTATAGAGAGGCAGGTTAACCCTTGTAATGTCCTGATAAAATAAAATAACCCCGTCTGGCTTGACTGTTATTCAAAGCATATTGTATAAATGATCAATCAGTTGTGTGTTACACCTTCAGTCTTACTTCAGTCCAACCCAATCTTTCCCTTCGTTTTAGAATTTAGGGCCAATCGACCTTGTTTACATGAGAGTACAGCCTGTTTGTGAGTTAACCCTCATGCAGGGCTGGCCCAAGGCATAAGCGAACTAAGCGACTGCTTAGGGCCCCGTGGCCACTAGGGGGCCCCCAAGAGCAATTAACAAAAATTATGTACATATTTTGTTTAATGTTTTTGCATGCATGAGTGACACCTTCTATATGATCAAAGATATACTATTGTACAAAAATACAATTTTATGTCAACAACGCCAAGATAAAGGAATGTTTTCACGTTTTTCAAAAATAATAAACCAGATGATACTTTTACAGTAAAAATAATGCTTTACCATTTGGATTGTTGTGTAAATCAACCCCAAGTCACTCTATAGTTGAATGTGATACATTAGATTAAAAAACACATGTGACACCCTGGACACCATTCATTCATTGGTATCATTTGTATCGTTATTGCATTGGTATTATTTATGTAATTAACTGGGACACCCCCTTAAATGTGTGAAGACATATCAGGCTGACAATAGCCTAATGTAAACAACACTGCCAGAGCCGCAATGAGTTTGTAGTAGGTGTGTGAATGATCAACAATGAATATTATTGGTAGAAATTTAGGGCCCCATGGAGGCTTGGGCCAGCTCTGCCCTCATGTTAAATAATGTGAGGACTGGAGTGAAGGTGATGTCCATTTCGTCATCTGACCTGAGTTTCCCTCTTTGATGGTTGTTGCACTAAAAACTTCGTCCTGTTTAAAGGACACAGCGGCCGTGAGCCTCAGCCTGATGATGAAGTTTATTATGAAGTTTATTGTGATGGACTGTAAGTGTGTTGATTACTAAAACTGTAATATCACTGAACAGCTCACATTTACACCACTTGGCTTTTCTTGGCTCAGATGAGGTGCAGAGACTGTAGGCGGAACTGAAACATCTACAAGAAGAAGAAGAAGAGTAAAGCCTCGTAGCTGTTAGATATTTAAACATCAGACTGCCTGAAGGAACATTAGTGAACAGTTCTGTTGCTGGTTGATGTGACACCTGCAGAAACAATCAGCTTTCAGCTCAGAGCTTCTTTTTTCTTTGGTCAGACTCACTATGATCAGCAGTGGTTCCATGTTTACAGTTGAACGGGATCATATATAACATTAAAAGACTCACACCTAGATAATTACATCTTTTTTGTCATTTTGTGTCTTTTTTTTTTTTTTTTGGTATTTATAATGTCTTTTTTGGTCGTTTTTGTCTGTTTTTGTCGGCTGTTGCTAGTTGATGTGTTGTGCCTGCAGAAACAATCAGCTTTCAGCTCAGAGCTTCTCTTTAATCAGGTCAGACTCACTATTATCAGCAGTTGTTCCATGTTTACAGTTGAACGGTAACTAATATAACATTATGAAGACTCTGGCTGATAGGACGATATATATGGCCCTAGAAGAATATCACCATATTTCAGGGTATTTTTGCAAGAACAATATTCTTGATGATATTACAAAATACTGAAAAATATAGAAAATATGAGATAAATAAAATGTATTGTATTCATCAAGACAATTTCCTGTTAATAGTTCAAATAATGGTCCTATTTAGAAGAAAATAGAAGATAAAGAATTGTATGATTTGGGGCGGGGCTACCTTTGATTGACAGGTCACTAACAAGCCGAGCCGTCATCAGGAGAGAAGCAGAACAATGCATATCCACGGCAACGTCCCAATAAAGTTATATATAACGTTATATAGATATAAAATAAGACGTTTACCGATTTGGTCTAATAACTTTGACCCTTTAACAATGTATTTTCACTTAATGACAGTTTATTTGAACATTTTGCTCAGGAAAAATGTCTTGTTCTTTTGCTAGCCAAAACTAACATCCCAGTTAATGCTCCAGTTAATGCTAACATGAATTAGCAGCAGCTTCTCTCAGTCAGGTTGAGGTGTAGAGAGGCGTGTAGTCAGTAATCAGATCCCTCTCGCTCCTCCACAGTCCAAATATGGTCTGCTATGCCACTTATCGGAAAAAATATGGCCACACAAGACGCCGACAAGTGTAACGCTGAACTTGATGCTTCCAACGGGCCACAAACCAGTGGGTGATGTCACAGTGACTACGTCCATTATTTATATACAGTCTATGGTTCAGCGTTACACTTGTCGCCATCTTGTGTCGCCATCTTTTTTTGCAGCCAAACTAAGCACCCCCTGCTGGTGTTTTCAGTAGAATGCAGCTAAAGGCACTTCCTGGTTTGCCTCCTTGCTCAGACCCAGAGGTTGCCGCCTGGATTATGTGGAGCGAGCAAACATACGGTTTTCAAAATAAAACGTCTTTACTTTACTGTGAAATACCTTTGCTCCATAATTTCTGACAAAGGTTTGTACAAAAGGCTGAATTTCTCAAAAGTGATACAGTAAATATGCTTGATACTGAGAGGTTGTTCCTGAGATCACATGTACAAACCTTTCTCAGAAATTATGGATCAAAGGGATTTTACAGTAAAGTAAATATAGAGCATAATGCCTTTTTTCAATGCAAAAGAAGGAACTTTGAGCCTGAATTTTTCTCAAATGATGTAATGCAAAATTAGTATGCAAGCATCAAGCCTTTTCATAAGAATATATTAGCATTTTAGATTAATAGCTTCTAGACTATGTGGCCTAATGTCTGAAAATCAGCTTCGGATCACTTTGGCATGTCTGTTTTTACTGCCTTCAATAACCAATGTTTTATTATGAAAAAAGTCCAAAAAGTTTGCTCGCACCGTATTATGGATTACCTGCATTTACCATACATTCATATGGTAAATGCATATATACATAAAGCACTTGAAAGACGAATGTCTGCTCACTTGACCGCAGTAAAATTGTGGTGATGTAAATCTGATTGGTCTTGCTGACTGTTCTGACGTCAGCCTGTGGCGTCGGGAGGCCGGTGGGTGGAGTTTCACTCACCGACAGACGGGGAGGGTGGCGAGCGGTGGCGGGGCAGCGTGGGGCTCCTCTCGGCTCGGTGGAAGTGGACGGTGGTGGTGGTGCTGTTGCCCACGGTGCAGCGAGACGCCTGCGGGGCTCCAGAGTGAGTCATGGGCGTTGTCTCGGGGATGGACTCCAGATCCCAGCGTCCTCTCTGCTCGCGGGGGGAGTGGCCTGAGCGCAGGTGGTGCGGCTGGCGGTGGGCGTGGCTGTGGATCTTGTGCAGCCGGCGGTGCTCCCCGGTGCTGACGCTGTGGAAGCCCGAGTCGCTGGGCTCAGACGAGATCAGGGACTCTGAGGAGGAGGAGGAGCCCTGGGAGGAGGGGGTGTGGCCCGGCAGCGAGGACATGGCATCCGTCTCGGCCTCAGAGAACGGCACCCGGTGGTGAGGACTGTCGGGGCCACAGCCCAGCCCGCTGTCCAGCTCGCTGAGGGGAAGGTACCCCAGGACACGATCCGACCGCCACGAAGGCCGATAGTCAGACTGGAGAGAGAATAAAGTTTTCATTTATTAGCTCCAATTCATTTAAGTGGAATTCAAGTTACAAAAGCACAAATGATGCACCAAATCACACAGTCGCACATGTGAAATTTTCCAGGAAACAACAGAGAGCAAACAAAGTGACATATTCCTGTCTCCGCCCCTGAAGCATCATGAGTCTGTCAGACTCTCCTCTGGGGTTTTAGATCATGTAGGGCTGGGTGATATGCCAAAAAAAAAGATCATGATATACTTTTTCATATCGTCCAATCTCGATTATTATCAGGAGTTTTAATATTGTTTTTAAATTTCCAGTTTTAAAGCATCTGTACTGAAAACTAAAGAAACTAGATACTATTTCAATAATTTATTTACATATAAAGTAAATAACAAAGCAAATTAAATTAGATGAACATAGAAAAACAAAAACAGTTTTTACTCAATGGTACAACATATGTAGAAAAATATAAAATAACACAGTGAACTACTTTACAGTCCTGGGTGTTTCTGCAGGTGTGCCAGACTGGTTATGCTCACATTTTCATGCTTTCCGTATAATCACTTGGGTGGTACTTCTTCAAATGACAGATTTGTTGTTGTTAGAAAGCCCACGCTGTTAATGTTTTGTTAACTTGGTTATTGATGTGAGTTCCATTCAGCAATAACTTGTTTCTCTGTAAGTTTTCATGTCCCACGCTCTTGAACGGACCTTAGCCATTCCAACGCTATTGAATGCACCATACCTGTGTGTGAAGTGCCATGCTGTGAATGTTAGTTTTCTCTTGATACAGCGGCTGATAGATTGTAATTTCCTTCTTTCTTTCCCAACATTCACCCGTTCCTCCCTGGTTTATTGCTCCATGTCATGGATGACATCCATTTCTCTGCCCTCAGCTCCATGTTTAGCTCCACGTTAGCACGTGAAGACATTTAATGTCCTGACAGATACTGTAGTCTCATAAACTGTAACTGTAATCTCATTACAGCCGCCTTTTGGTTTACTTTATTTGTAGCTTTTTTTGTTCTTTTGTGGTCATTTTGTGTCTTATTGGTCATTTTACGTCTTTTTTGGTCATTTTGTGTCTTTTTTTATTGTAAGTTTGTGTCTTGTTTTTCATTTTATGTCTTGTTTTCTCATTTTGTGTATATTTTTGTCTTTTGTGCCGTTTTTGGTCATTTTGTGTATTTGTGGTAATTTTATGTTTTTTTTGGTCTTTTTACATATCTTATTGGTCATTTTACACCTTTTTTTGTCATTTTGTGTCTTGTTTGGTATCTGTAACATCATACTGTCTCTTGTTAGCAGACGCCTTTTTAAGGACAGGTAAAAACATCTCTTTCTCTCGAACATCTCTTTCAACACATTCAGAGTCCTAACAGACCCCGGGGAGCTAACATGCTAACAGAACTACTGAAGTAACAACAGAGACAGTATCAGAGAGAAAGAGATACAAAAAGAGTCTTAAATAGTCTACCTGTCTGTGAAAATGACCTGGCTCCATCTCGTCTGTGTTGTAGCAGCCAATCAGACAGCTCTCTGAGTTGGGCTGGTAGGGCAGCATCTCCCGACCCTGGAAAAGGAAACAGACCAGAATAAAAGAGTCTGAACTGGTGACTCCTGTAGCGTGTAACAGTAACCTGAGGCACCTGGTAGTCCAGTCTGTCCAGGTGGTCCAGGCTGTAGGACACGCTGGGCAGGTAGCCGCCCCCCACCGGCTGCTCATTGGCTGGTCGGGGCAGGTAGCCGTTGGGTGAATACACATCAGGTGACATCATCATGTGACTGTTGGCGGAGTACAGGTCAGGTGACACGGTCATGTGACCATAGTAAGGCCTGAGAAGAGAAACGTGTGATGTCACAGTGAATGTACTTATATATGATTATCTGGTGCAGTGACTTCTCAGTATGTGACTCTGCAACATAACAAGTAACTTTTAAAAGTAATGTGACTCAACACTGGTGGTGGCATTGAAGCAGAACTATTTAGCGTTTTAAACTAAATTAGAGAGTTTAGAAAAATCATTGTGGTGGTAAAATCACCTCTGTGGCCCCCTGCTGTCTCCTGGTGGAAAACCAGCCTGCAAAATCTGTACTTGCGTCCCAGGATTGGAGGATTGGAAATCTCGCGAGAAGCGAGAATGAGCGAGAAAATGAAACAATTTACGCAATTCTACGCACACACCCCTCAAGCACCCGTTAGCCCACGCCAGCTAGCTCTCGAGCCTCCAAAAAGACCTACGAAACGGTGTTCGGAGGAGGAGATTAGGGATTGGAAGAAAGCAAGAGTGAACCTCGTAAGTACCTCTTCATTTCTGCTTATTTCTTATAGTCGTCTTTGTAAATGTGTTCAGTCATCACCATCGTCGGTCAGTGGCTGCTATCAGCTAGCTCCATAGCTAACGTTTGTTCTCAGCAGCAGCTGATTGATCGACTATTGCTTTGTGTTGTTGCTCTCTGTGTCTGCAGACAGCTGAGCTGATGTGCTCCTTCACTGTGTGTCTCTTATATGGGACACATTCAGAGCATTCATTCAAAACATTCAAGCCTGCATCCTACCTAGGCTCCAGCAGGGGGCGCTAATGGCAGCTGCATTTGGGTCCATTCAATTCAATACAAAATGAGAAAACTTCTTACTTGATTTATTACCTCAGAAATTATTTTTAGGACAACACTATGGTCTAATCGCTAGTGAAAAATCTTCTTCAAGACAATCTGATGTTGTAAATAATGGCCCCATTTAGAAGAAAATAGAAGATAAAGAATCGTATGATTTGGGGCGTGGCTACCTTTGATTGACAGGTCACTAACAAGGCATAGGAGAGAATAAAAGCAATGCGCAATTGCGCATTCATGGCAATGAGGACTTTAAACAGCGGGAACCTGTTTGTCGTCCGTGTTTCTGTCCAGTTTGGTCTCATAACTTTGACTATATATTTCACTGTATTTTCACTTAATGACAGTTAATTGGAACATTTTGTTTATTAAATGTCTTGTTCAGTGTTCGGTTGTTAACAGACTCCGAGGAGTCGCTGCTCAGTGTTCAGGTCAGTAACGAACATTTAAACTAACATCCCAGTTAATGCTGCAGTTGATGTGAACATGACTAGTCAGGCTGAGGTGTAGAGTCAGATCCTCTCGCTCCTCCACAGTCCAAATATAGTCCACTCCCAGTTTCTTGTGTTGTTTATATACAGTGTATGTAACGCTGCAACATAACAAGTTACTTTTAAAAGTAATACCACCCAATACTGGTGGTGGTTTAAACATATCCACCAATATCTAGAGCTTGTTTCCCACCTACCCTGTGCTGTAACCGGCCCCCGGCCCCGGGCCCCCCTCTCCCTCCATCAGGCCCATGGCTCTCAGGGCCTCCCAGTGTCTCTCTGTGGGCACGTTGCACTCGACGGCGCAGCGTGACCTCCGCCTCCTGTGGCCATGCCCTCTCCTCGCCTCCACCTGCATGTTGATTGGCTGGCCGTACTCGTCCACAAAGTGTAGCTCCTCCCGTTGGTGGTGGTGGGACGCTTCGTGAGTCTTGGCCTGAAGAGACGAAACATATCAAAAGAATGTTTTACCACGAGGCTCAGAAAGATTCATGTGCATACAGTATATAGAATCATGTTGTATGAAGACGTTATATATATATATATATATATATATATATATACATATATTTTTATATATATATATATATTTATATTATGTGTAGTATTGATGAAGGATGATGCAGCACAAAGGGGGAGGTTATCCTCCAGTACAAGGTCACTCAGCTCTGGTTTCCAACTGTTTTTGGGATGCCTGACTACAATAGAGTTACATAACGTGGCATATGATTCACACTCTCTTTATATAAAAAGATAAAAGATGTTTTTGGTGTAAGTTGGAGATCAGCGTGCTGCAGATTCTCCTGCAGCTGAACAGCAGCAGCTGAAACCACTTTAATTCTCATTAATGAGGTCAAACAGCTGCTGCGACCTCACTGTTTATAAACTGCTTCATATTTACTTACTTATGGACGGATTTATTCCGTGTGAAGTGGAGTAGAAGTATAAAGTTACTTTATGAAAACATTTTTTACACAATATATTATGCAGAAAATGTTGCTGGGCGTGATTTAGAAATGGTGTTAGCAATTCAGTTTTTCATTCTTTGCAACAATAATGATGTTTATTGATCTTTTTATTTTATTCCTATTTTATTCTTTATTTTCTCAATAATCACTTTCCAGAGTTGTCTGCTGATGTAATAACGTGTTTATGAAAGCAGCTCTCCGGACATTTGCAGAGTGAAAAATCTGCACAACCCACATAAAAAAAGTTTATTTTAACTCCAGCTCTAAATATGACCACATCAGCAACAGATTGGTTATCGATGTGGTTTTTCAGCATCGTCAGGCTCTAATGATTCATTATCGTGATAAAAAATACCTTATTAATTATCTCACACACAGAGAGGAGGGGGCGGGCGTTAACATCAGAGAGAGAGAGAAGGTCTCAAATGCAAAATGTAAGTGTGTCACCATTCTGTCAGCTCAGGACAGAAAAGGACAGCTCAGGGCCTAAAGGACACTCCGTCCATCTCTCTGTCTCTCTGTCTCCGTCTCTGTCTCTGTCTCTGTCTCTCTGTCTCTGTCTATCTGTCTGTCTGCTGCAGGAAACAACAGAACATCATGTGAGATGCAGAGGAGTCAAAGAGACGCAGTCGTAACGCAGCATCATGTAGGTCAGGCCCACTGTAACCCCAACCAGTGCTGAGGTCTTTACACTCTCAATGCACGGCCTGAGGACACACACACACACACACACACGATCCACATCCACAGGCAGACATTAACACAGAACAACAAGCACACACACAGAAAGATATGCACATGTACATAAATGCACCAGTTCATACATGTGGAAACCTGCTACACATGTGCACTAACATGCACACACACACACACACACACACACACACACACAAATCAGAGAGTGATGTGCTGTACCCTGGAGAAGTGTGTTGCGCTCCACTGCACTTTGACAGTAACGCAGACTGATCTCTCTCTCTCTCTCTCTCTCCCTCTCTCTCTCTCTCTCTCTCTCTTCCTCTCTCTCTCTCTCTCCCTCTCTCTCTCTCTCTCTCTCTCTCTTCCTCTCTCCCTCTCTCTCTCTCTCTTCCTCTCTCCCTCTCTCTCTCTCTCTCTCTCTCCCTCTCTCTCTCTCTCTCTCTCTCTTCCTCTCTCCCTCTCTCTCTCTCTCTCTCTCTCTCTCTCCCTCTCTCTCCCTCTCTCTTTCTCACAGTTTCCAGCTTTGACTCAATTTTCACTCAAAGTGCAAAACTCTGCAAAATGCGACACTCCTTGTTCTCGGCACAAAATCACGGTCAGCATGCAAAATTAAATAAAAGTGTCAGATGCAGCGAGGCCTGAATGTTGGATCTGATCCTGTGAACTGCAGTCGCTGCAACTCAAAGTCAGTTATCAAATCAAACTAAATACTTTGAGCATCAATTCTGTTGAATGATGTATTTAAAAAACAAACACAGCACAGTATGAGTATCTCCAACATTCATGCTGGATGGTATCAAACACATCCAGGGATGAGTCGGGGTTTAAAGGATGAGACAGCCGGTCAACAGTAGATGGAGAATTCATGAAAAAGGTCATAAATTCCTCACAGAACAGCAAAGCAAAATCCATACTGTGATCTGGTTTCCGAAACTTTTGACATATCGTAGATTTGTGTATTTTGTTCAATTGTATGTCAGCACTTGTGTTGTGTTGCTCCTTATTGTAAATCTAGTGTGTCAGAAATCCATCCTCTGAATGCTCTAGGTCTCTAGTTTGGGGTTGTAAAGTTTCATGAGGCTGTGATTATTCTAGAGGTCACAGCAGCTCGTTTTATACACTGAGCTCAAGTTTCACTCACTAACATCATCACACATGAAGAACATTGGGCTCATTGAATCCACAAGAGTCTCAGCTTTCCAGTCAGACCCGATTTATGCAGCTCACAGACTGTTTAGGGACCCCACGATGCACAAAGATTCACACACAAGAGGACACAATAACACATTTACTGCAGGAGAAACACTGATTGTTATCAGCATAAAGTGGGCATGTCAGTAAAGAGGAGACTTGTGGGTTATCAACATAAAGTGGGTATTTGTGATCAGCAGTAAACAGTTTGAAAGTGACTTATAAGTGGAACTTTTCTGAACCTTGCAAAATTGTAATTTTTTTTATATCAAAGGTCTACAGTTTTTCCATATTTCCATATTGAACTACATGTTGACATGTTCTCTACTGTTAGTGCTTAAAAACACAGCAGCAACTCAACATTTTGATAAATCCATATTGCTCCTGTAGTATCAGCTTTATGTTTTAACTAAGCTTCTGCCGGAGTCTGGAGAGAATATGTTGTTGAAAACGTCCAATGTTACTTCTCTGTTAACTGAAAGCTGAAGACCTTTCTTTGAACTCGTGTCCTTCCCTTTGAGTTTGTGACGCCTGCAGACTGAGAAGTGTTCAGCAGGGAAACAGAAAGTGTGAGCCCAGTGATTTGTATGAAGGAAAGTGAGTCACATTTTCTTTTCACCCTGAAATATTCTGCTGCACAGATGATTCAAACATCTGAATGGCTGCTTTATTTTGATGCATCTAACTTTGCTGTGATTGTCTCAGAATCATAATTCGACTCTTGAATTTGTCTTATTATGCAGATTGTAATTATCACTGACTGGGAGTGAATGAAGATCTAAAAATGGGATTGCAAAAATGATCTTCTTTTGGAGTATTAAAAAATTTTACAATTTGCCTTCTAAAGTTTTCTCAGTCTTCTCAGCTCATGCAGGCTCATTCATTCATTCATTCATTCATTCATTCACTGCAGGCTGCACAAATAAAACTCAAATAATTCGTCACAGCACAGACACAGTGTGTTGCCTCTGTCAGAGGGTTTCCCAGCAGCTCTTTAGGATGTAAAGTCCTGTTCTCCTACAGGATCCCTGCACCACCTCCCGTTAGTGTCGAGCTGTTGATCTCTACCGTCAGAGGAAACAGCATTACTTCCCCGCTCGCCTCTCCCTGCTCAAACATTTACACTCAGCGTCAGCAGGAGATTCCACATGATGCTCACACACCAAGTTTGTTTTAGTTATTGAATCTGTCCTCACGTTTTTCATCGTGGCTTGGTACGGCAGTCTTCCATTGGCTGGTAAAAACATAGTAGCTGGGCTGGTCAAAGTAGCAAGTAAGGTGATTGGAGTGAGTCCAGCTGCAGGACATCTAATGTAAGCCAGTCACCTGCAAGGCTCAAAAAATTCCCAACTTCCCTAATCACCCACTTTTTAAGGTATTTGGGCTCTTGCCCTATGACCGCGGTTTTAGAATACCCAGAACAAGAACAAGTGTGTCAGGGCTTCTTTTATCCCTGTGGCTATTGAGAAGCTTCATTTACTTCACTAACTTGCCTTTGTGTATCCTTCTTAGATATCTTTAGATTTGTTTACTTCCATTTAATTGCCTATGTTGCACCCTTAAAATGAACTGCAAAAAAAACACGTCCATCATTCATCATTTTAGCAACTTTTAATAAAATAAAAACTGTCCACGGTTCAACACAAGCACACATTTTTATTTTAAGCCTGTAAAATCAACAACGTACTTCACATCCTCTTAAAGAGACAATAACCCTTTTCTAAAGAATAAGTTTCCAATTCCAAAATTTCCAATCTTCCAAATATGCAGACATTCATGTAAATAATATTTTAACCTTGAAATAATAATAATAATAATTAACTGTAAAAGCATTTAACTTTACATGTTTTATGTCTTTTGCTGTTTATAATGTGTTTAGATTGTTTTTAGCTGCAGGTTTAGTGTGGCAGGTGTACCTTGTTCTCAGTTGTGGTGTGGAAATTAGTTTTTTTGTATTGTTACTGTTGTCAATATTTCATGATTGTCATGGTCCTTGATGTGATGTCATGCCAGCTGCAGATCAAATTTCCTTCGGGATAATAAAGTTGAAGTTGAAGTTGAATTTACGATTTCACTCTGGCTGCAACGTTAACCCTCTGAATATGTTTTCTTTAAGAGTTCGCCTTAAATACACAGATTCTGTCTTCATTATGTCACTCATCAGTTTCTGAAGAGCAGAAATAAAGCTCCATGGCTGTCTCCCTGCTAGCGTGTCATGGACAGGAAATTAGTAATAGAGACCAAAACTGCTGTAAACATGTTTATTTCTGCTGTAAAGTTGAGCATTTTAATATGGCGGTCTATTAGGATCATCTCCCTTTTGGATCCAGCCACAGGTGTCCAGTCGAGGACCTGCAGTGTTTGGCTTAATTATTCAGTCCCGGACCAAATTTGGGGAGACGAGAGCTGGGGAGACAAGCTAAGCTAAATTATTAACTGTGATATAACTTAGAAGAGAGGAAAATAAAATGTAACTTCAGTTCAAGACGTTTCTAGGTAAACAAAATGTTCAAATGAACTCTGAAAGGATCAAAGATCTGAGAGGAAAAGTCACCAAGAAACAAGTTCACGGCTATTTAAAGCTTCATCATCTTTACAGAGGGAACATCATGCTGTACTGATAAGGCTTCAAACTAACAATTGAAACCATAAACCCATTATGAGAATGTTTACTGAGGTCGCATATCAAGTCAGAAGTAGGCTCATTTTCTCAGTCTTTTATACAATCAGGGTTCTTGCAGCCAGTGGAGTCACTCCCTGCTGGTCGTTAGAAAGAATGCAGGTTAAAGGCGCCTCAGACACTGGATATAAAGACGATCACGCCAATGCTGATGAAATGTAAGCGTCAAGAATTACTTTTTTTATGTTTTCCTTCGCTAATATGAGATATTTACAGAACTAATAGTCATATTTAGCGTTATGAACATTAGTTAGCGAGGAAATGGTTGGACACAGTCTTGCAAGACTTTGGGCAGATCTCGCGGAGTGAGCTGCTGAGACAGAGACAAGTCTGCAACAAAGTTAATTTTCTCCTGATTTGTCTGTCAGAAAAATTACATTTTTGTGTCAGAATGTTCAGAAGACATGTGTCCCGTAAAAATGTGTCCAATATTTACTTTGGTGACTCGGTCATAATCTGAGCTCCCTTTCTTTTCTCCCATTGGAATCAACGACCTGCTGCTGGTCTCCTAAAGGGGCGTGGCAGGATCTGAACCCACCTGACACAGGTACAGGAGCCTTTCAGATTGGGTGGTCACCGCTGGCATGACATTTGTTGACAATAATTAAAGCACATACAATTAGCCCACCAGTGGCAGAAGCTTGCAGCACCAGTTAGTCGCGCGTTTTGATGGATGGCGAGCTCTAATCAGTTTAAAATTATGAATATTTTGCACATTTAAACAGTGAAAGTGAAGCAACGAGCCCATGAACAGACTCCTGTCCTCTGTGTGTCCTCTGCTCTATATGAAGTGATGTGTGATATATGTATACTGACTGTGTTTCATGTCTTGTGTTGTGTGTTTATGTGACGCTTGTCTCCCTCCGTCTCAGAGATCGGGTCACCTCAGCAGCTTTCACATCCACTTATGATCTCTGTCAGAGGTCCTGAACTCGGTGTGTCGCAGGAAGTCATCTGATCAGGTGTTTGTTTATGGCACCACGACATCACTGCTCCCAGGGTGAAAGCTGCTCTGACGTGCGTAGCCGGATAATCGTGTGTTCTGGCGTTCGGAGTTGAACATGTGCCAGAAAACATCCGTCTTGCTATCACTACTGCAGATTGTTCAGTTCTGCTCGTCGAGCCACAGCCGGGCGGCCGGGCCTCCTGATCTGCGAGGCATTCAGCCGGGGAAAGGTGGCGCTAAATGAAAACGCGGCTCAGCCACGAGCTCTCTGTGATCCACAGACATCAATTACTGAGATGTGGCTTCGCTCTGTAGCATGCAGAGGAGTCCAACCGAGACAAACAGGCAACAAACAAACAATTTCCAAGAAAAAGCTGCGAGTGACGGAGGGCTGTGTGGAGGCAGAGCTGGAGCACTCTTCATCATGTTCAGGCTTTGTTCTGATGGAATAACAGAGCAGAAACCAACTTGATCTATTTGCTCTGCTGCAGATTAGTCACCAGCACTCACCACTTCATGCTTTATTGAATATAAAAATCTTCTCTATAGAATCTAATTAATATATCTCTATTTGTTTCAGCTCTGTGAGTGCATCAACAGCTGCAACATGTTCACTGGAACCGTATATTTATTCTGAAAGTTTAGAATAGTTTTTAACAAAAATACTTGGGGTTTAATTCATTAATTGGGGTTCATTATTAGATAATTTAAGACTTGTGACAAAGATTTCTCCTGAAAAACATCTTGACTCAGGACCTTATTTTCACCTGGTTCAAACACAGTTAAAGGAGTATTGACATAGTTTACGTCAGCTGGAGGTTTCTGAAGCTCATGGCGGGCGGCTCCTGTTCACTCCTCTAATCCCAAACCCAGCTCTTTGTTGTTAGCTGCTGTCTGAAGTTATCATGAAGCTCGCACTATTCCTGACTGCAAGAAATATTGTCTAATTTCTGCAAAAAAATGAAAGAGAGATTTCTAATAGAAGCAGAGAGAAGGTTTAATCTAAAGGAAATATTCAGGAGTGGAATAACAGCAAAAACAGATTAAAAAGATAAAGATGGAAGCTAAACGTGAATCACTGCTTCAGCTGGTGATTGAGAACAAATGACACCAGCAGCGCGTGTTGGGATGCATTTTCTGTAATTCTTCTCAGCATAAACTTGATCCTTAGGAATGTGTATTTGAGGAACGAGCCTTGCGTCTCCACTGACCACTTCAGTAAGATGTTTCAGCTGTGACACTCTGACCTTAGAAGCTGACCACACATGTACCACATGTATGACGTGTGTGGACAGTTTTACCATGTAAGCACAAAGTTAAACAACCTTCAATGTCCCAGAATAAAAATCAAATTTGTACTGAAGTCGGCCTACAGTACTGAACACACACACACACACACACACACACACATACAGATAACAGCCTTTAGCCTTCAGTCATCACAGCTTCTCCCCCAGCCCCATTGTCTGGGCTCACTGGTACGATCTGGGTTAGGGATTTGTGTGTGTGTGTGTGTGTGTGTGTGTGTGTGACACTGATATTTAAGTTCACAGCAGCAAATCTTTGAGTTTTTTATGTGGATTTTGCAGCAATACAACTGCAGAGTTACTGTAGGCTTTATTATTTTATTGAAAAACTATTCAACATTATACATACAATGTACTTCGCTATCAACCAATTGTAGAAATTAAAACTGGGAACAAAAAAATAATAATAATTTAAAAATCGCTAAAAACTGGTTGTTAATACTGAATATGGAACACTGGTGTTGTATATGCAGTATTAACAAATTAAATGATGAATAAATAAAAAGAAATATCTAAATAAACACCAGTACTGTATCTTTAGTTTCGGCCAATTGCTTTCAATTTAAATAAAGAATAAATAAAAAATAAAATTACTAATTCATTAAATGAATAATCAGTACTGTTTGAGTATCAGTCAATTGTTGACAAATTTAATGAAAAATAAAAAAAATAAAAAATGGCTAGATAAACACCAGTTCTGTATGCTCAGTATCAGTCAATTGCTTCAATTAAAATAAAGGATAAATCAATAGGCATCAGTAGTGTAATTCAATTCAATTGTTGACATTTAAAGATTAAATAAAACTATAATCAATAGCTAATAAACATAATTATCGGTATCATTTGTTGAGCTTTTCAATAAAGAATAAGTACAATTAAATAATGATCTAAATAATAATAAATAATCACATAAATGAAGAATAAATAACATTAAATAGTAAAATAATCAGTGGAGTTTAGTGTCAGCAGAATCGTACCTTAGCAACCGAGTCCTAACTTAGCAACTGTTACTAAGAGTCCTACCTTAGCAACTGATTTCTGAGCAACAAGGTGAACCGGTCTGACACCAGGAACCTCAGAGTTCAGAGAGGAATTCCCAAACACATAAAACCAGAGGAGCGCTGCTGGTTGTGGATTAAACAGTGTGGTAGACTCCAACTTAATATCTCACAAATGTCTGCTCCAAGGTAAGCTGCTAGCTAACATGAGCTAACTAACAATGCTAGCTGTTAGATGAGATAACCCAAACCAGATTTAACAGTTATGGTTCCTGTCAACTAGTATTCTACCACTACTACTGCAGAACTAGTCCAACAAACTGATGTTAATGACATTGTCTGTAAAATTAGCACGCTAAGATAGCTTGCAATGTTGCTAGGAGCTTAACATAATACAGGGCTGTAAAGTGCTAATAGCTAGCGTCACTGAATCCCACATTGGCCAGCTATTAACATTGTCAACATTTCACATTAACTACTAATATAAATGACCATGTTGTGTTTCCATTTGATGAAGTGGTGTGAAACTGGAGTCTAACTTCAGACCGTATCATTTTAACTGTGTAAGTTAGCCTCGGGTTTACCAGAGTCTGCTGAAGGACGCTAACACTGTGAATTAGCCTGTTGTTTCCATGGATCGGTCTCTTTCATCTCCTCGCTGTAAAACAATGAGCTGCTTATTGTTTCTGTGTAATAATAAATATCACCATTATCAACCATCGTTATCAAAACACCCGGTCCGGTTCGTATTTATTCAGTCCTTCACAATAAGTCACAGTCCAGTAAAATACAGATGTAGCCTCTAGCACATGCTACATCAGTCAGGCTGTGGACGATTTACATCTTATTTTACATGATTTCTAGAGTGTAGCCTACAGATGAGCTGTTTGCTCTCTGTTTGTTTTGTTTATATAGTGTTTTGTGTACTACTGGAATTGTGCAATGGACTTATTAGGTACGACAGAGCCGAACTCATTCACATTCGGGACAATCTGCCGGTCTAACCATAGCCTACCTCTCTTTGCACTTTTTGTACCACTGAACCTGCTGCTACTCTCTGTTACAATGCACTTTTCTATGTATATTAGTGTTGTTCTCCCTGTTATTTATGTGCCTTTTTGTTTTGTGTATGTTGTGTTGTCATTGTGATATGAGATATGTGAGCATACCAAAGCACATTCCTATCAACTGTATTTAGTGCCACGGGGCAATCGCACCAAGCACTAGTCCTAAGTTCTTACCGTCCCATTTCTCTTGTAAATGCTGATTATAAGATTTTAGCTAAAGCACTGGCCTTAAAACTTGAATCAATTATGCCAAACATCATTTCAACCGATCAAACTGGGTTCATGAAAAACCGACACTCTTTCTCCAACATTCTCCGTCTCTTCAACATTCTTTTTTCCACAGCGTCCGGGGAGACACCACAAATGGTGGTCTCCTTGAATGCGGAGAAAGCTTTCGATAGGGTGGAGTGGAGTTATCTGTTGGAGGTATTAAAGAGGTTCTGCATTGGGCCTAAGTATCTATCTTGGATTGCACTTTTATACTCCTCTCCTAAAGCATCCGTAACCACTAATGGGATGAAATCCCAATATTTCACACTTAGCAGAGGAACCCGCCAAGGGTGCCCTCTGAGCCCACTGCTGTTCGCCCTATTGAACCTTTATCTATTGCACTTAAATCGGTCAGTTTTACTGAAGGAATCCACAGATATGGTTTGGAACATACACTTTCCTTCTATGTGGATGATTAACTATTGTTTATTTCTGATCCAATAACTACCATCCCTAAGACAATTGAATTGCTAAACAGCTTTGGTACATTTTCTGGTTATAAATTGGACTTCTCAAAGAGTGAATGCTTTCCTGTAAATAACTTAGCTCTCGAGATCCCCGATGTGTACCTCCCATTCAAAATATCTAAAAACAGCTTTAAGTATTTGGGTATGCATATCTGCTGAAAGATGTCAGATCTATACAAGAACAACTTTCCACCCCTAATCGACAAGATTAAATCAGACTTGGAAAGGTGGAATAATATGCATATAACTATAGCAGGCAGGGTAAATTGCATCAAAATGAACGTGCTTCCACGCTTTCTATATCCTTTCCAATGTTTGCCCATCTTTTTACCCAATTCTGTTTTTTTGTTATAAATAGACCAATTTCATCTTTTGTATGGAAAGGCAGGACTCCCAGGATAAAGAGAGAGTTTTTACAAAGGCATAGTTCCGTAGGTGGTTTGTCACCCCCTAACTTAAGACTCTACTATTGGGCAGCTAACATACACAAAATGACTCTCTGGATCCACGAACCTGAATTAAACTGGTGTAAACTGGAAGCTAAATCTTGCTCTACCTCACTCTCAGTCCTGCTTACATCAAAATTGCCCTTTCAATCATCACAGTTTACATGTAACCCAATTGTCATCTCCACCCTTAAAGTTTGGTTTCAATTTTGCGGCACTTTTGGACTCCAAGGAATGTCTAATCACTGCCCTATCCATAATAATCATCTCTCCCTTCCTCCCAGCACAGACAATGCCTTTTCTGTATGGCAGAGTTCAGGCCTTGTCAGGATAAGGGACCTCTATATTAATAATGTCTTTGCTAGCTTCAGTGAACTATGTGAAAAATATAACCTTCCAAAATCTCATCTATTTCGATACTTCTAGGTCCGTAGCTTTGTTAAATCAAATAGCTCCTCTTTCCCCAAACTTCCGTCTAACTCAGTAATTGACTCAATTTTGGACATTCCCACAAATCAGGAAGGCCTTATCTCAAAAATGTATACCTTAGTCTCCCATCTTAGAGAGACATCTCTTGATAAAATCAGAAAACACTGGGAAACAGAACTTGGCAGAGTTATAGAGGACAATGACTGGGACTCTGCATTAACTCGAGTAAATAAAAGTACATCTTGCCCCAGGCTTAATTTGATACAATTTACGGTTGTCCATCGTATTTATTTTACCAATTCCAAACTCTCCAAAATGTTGCAGATACATGCAACAGATGTCACATGACACCAGCAAACATGACACACATGTTTTGGTCCTGTCCCCGTCTGCAAGTTTACTGGACAGCTATTTTTAAACATTTTGCAGAAGCACTAAATATTAAGTTGACACCTTGTTCAGAATTGGCCATCTTTGGAGTATTATCAGACCCTCAAACAATTAGAAAGAAGTTTAAGGATAGTATCGCCTTTGCATCTTTATTGGCACATAGAAGAATTTTGCTGGATTGGAAGTCGCCATTTGCCCCCAAAGCTTCCCTTTGGCTTAAGGACCTCATGCTGTATTTAGACTTGGAGAAAATTAGATATAATCTGAGGGGAACACCTGAAAAATGTGTTTCTGTTTGGGGCTGTGTGATTAGTTACATAGCTAAATTGAAGACACTACACCATAAATAAAATGCTCACCTCTGACAATTAACCTCTCACCATATTTCATTTCTCTCTCTGCCTCATTTCAACCCATGGCCAATGCTACTTCTCTGTATGTTGTTGTTTCCAATGTACTAATTTATTTGTCTATCTGCTTACGGTAAAAAGGAAGGATATGTATTAATTCTCACTTTCTCTGATTTGTAACAAGACTATGTAGGACTGAGAGGGGGGAGGAGGGGAAAAGGGGTTGTTTTTGTTTTTGTTTTTGTTTTTGGAAAAAGAAAAAGTCCTTATTTCTCACTGTATGTACTTTTGCCTGTCGAATGAATAAAAACATTTTTTTTTTAATAAAATAAAATAAATAAATAATAATAATAATAAATAACCAAAAAAAGAAACCTCAGTTCTGCATTTTAAGTATCAGTCAGTTGTTGACCGCAAAAAATAAGAATAAATAAACAAAATAAAATAAATAAAAATAAATAACAAGATAATCAGTACATTTCAGTATCATCCAATTGTTGACTATTAGAAAATAAAATTAACAAATAATAATAGAAAATAACAAAACAAATAAACATCAGATCAGTACTTTCAATATCAAATAAATGGCAAATAAATTAAGTAAAATACAAATAAATAATAAGATAAATTAAGTTCAGCTTCAGTCAATTCTTGTCCTTTTAAAATTAAGAAAAAATAAAAATACATTTTAAAAAAATAGCACCCCAACCATCTTTTAATGAATTACATGTTCTGAAAAAAATGTTTCATAACACCAAATGTGAGACAACACAAACACTGATACCGATGCCCTGACAGACAGACAGACAGACAGACAGATGGGCCGATATATCTGCAGGTAATATCTCTCTGTCTCTCTCCCCCCCTCTCTCTCTTAAACACACCTGAGGAGGTCACTCACCTTGGTGCGAGTGAAGCGACAGCCCATCCTGACTTCCTCAGACACAGTCAGGAGCAGAGAGGAGAGGATAAAGATGGAGGGATGACGGGAGAAAAGGAGGAAGAAAGAAAGAAGGAAAAACAGGTGAGAAAGAGAAACTGCAGAGGAGAGAGAGAGAGAAAGAGAGAGAGAGAGAAAGAGAGAGAGACAGACAGACAGTTTGATGGTCCTCGTTCGTCCACCAGCTCACATCTCCAAACTCTGATGACCCACAATCCCCGGCTCATCAGCTGTCCTCCTGCACCGCAGAGGAGACTACAGCTCCCATGATGCCGCACTGTAAACAGCAGCAGTGAAGGCAGCAGTCGGTGGGCAGCAGGTCCATCGCATTAAACCTCTCTCTCTCTCCTCAGGAATCAGAAAGCACCTCAGGCGAGCGAATAGCAGCAGAGAGAGACAGCGGGGCGAGCGAGGCAGAGAGGCTACTGAGAAAGAGAGAGAGAGATGGAGGTGAGAAGAACAGAGCCGTCCTCATCTGACAGTTTCTTCTTCTTCTTTCTTATTCTCCTGTCACTCTCTCTCTCTCTCTCTCTCTCTCTCTGTATCCCAGTAGCCCTGCTCCTGCCGGCCAATCACAGCAGCCAGATGCAAGCAGGAGGCGAGGCGGACGCTCTGATTGGCCGAGAGCACCGTCACTTTAAGCATCCATTCAGGGTTTTTCTCTCCTTCACCTCTTTCTTTCTCCTGTTATCCTCCTTTTTCTCCAGTCACTGCTGCCATCCTCCTCCTCTGTGTTTATGAGTGCGTGTGTGTGTGTGTGTGTGTGTATGTGTGTGTGTGTTACCATGTGATTTAAGCTTTTTATGTTTCATATGATTCATGATTTCTGTTAAATATTCAGCGTCTGTGTGCTGTGAGCTCATAATGTACATGTGTTACACCCTTATTTTCTGACCATTTAAATACGGAATACATACAAAAAAGCTAAATAAACATCAGTTAATTTCATTGATAAATAAAATTTAAATGAATAAATAAATTAATTAAAATTAGTTCAGTATTTTCAGTGTAAGTTAATTGTAAAACCATTTAAATAAAAAATAAAAATGTGATTCATTTAATTTTGCTTTTATTCTTTTCAGTTTATAGAAGGCTGAGTAGTAAACTGAACAGATAAATGTTAATCTTTTATTGATGATTAAAAAAAAAACCTAAATAAACACCAGTTCTGTTTGTTCAGTATCCGTGAATTTCTGACTATTTAAATAAAGAATGAATACAAAATAAATAAATAAACATCAGTGTATTTCGGTATCAGTCAATTGTTGAAATTTAAATAAATAAACAATAAATTAAATAACTGAATAGTCAGTCAATTTCTGACCATTTAAATAAAGAATAAATAAAAATAATTATCAGTACCATATTTTCAATATCAGACATTTGCTTTAAATAATACATAAAATACAATAAAGAATGAATAAAATAAATAGCTAAAATAATTTCTCATTATTTCCAAAATCTTTATAAGTTATTAGTAAAAAACAACATAAAGTGGACTGCAACTAACAATTATTTCTCATTTCTTGATTGATCTGTTGACTTGTTTTGATTAATCAATTGAATCATTTGTTTGAAACTGTAAATTCCCAGAGAAAAAGTTAAACATTTAAATAGTTATTTTTCTGTTTGGGACATTAGATCAAAAACCCAAAGAGACTCAGGTTCCAGTGAGGAGAAAACATCAGGGAGGACGAGCTGAAGAAAGGCAGATAAAAGTGACAGAGAGAGAGAGAGAGAGAGAGAGAGAGAGAATAAAGAGGGAAAGGGAGAGGGAAAAACTGTCGTTTTTGCAAATAAAGCAGCAATGTCCTTATAATGAAGCCCCAGGTCAAAATATAGCCGAACTAACTCCTGTAATGTCATTTTCATACAGAAACAAGCTGAAATGCAGAGGGTGTTCTTACAGACACCAATGCGCGCATGCAATACTTTCTGGTGCTCACCAGAAAGTATCTCGTGCTCACCAGAAAGAATCTCGTGAGCACAAGAAAGTTTTTTTTATTTTCACCATGTCCCCTTAGGGGCTCCGTACTTTCCGTCATATTAAAGTTAGTTAAAGTTAATCTACATATGCATGAAACACTTTAAAGCAAGATATTTACTGTTTATTATCAGTAGAATGATTCCGGGTGGTTCACTGTCATTTACTGTGAGTGTTTGGAAACTTTTGCTGTTTGATTGTGTTTAAGATTTTCACAGCAACTTTCTCTCTGTTTGTAGTTTTATTCACTTCTTCTTCTCTGCCTCCACCTCTCCTTTTCTTTCCTCCTCCACCTTTTTCTCTCTCTGTCCTCATTGTCACACGCTCAGCACTTTGTCTTTCAGTGCTCTCACACACACACACACTCTGGCTGCCTGGGGGAAGGTGGTTGGTGCTGCAGTCACTGGAGGCGGCGCGGTGGTGCAGCGGGTCGATGTGTGTCCTCTGTAGTGGAAGTCTCACTCTGCATAGAGTCGCTGTCTTTGGAATCCTTTTATTTTATTTTTATTAAGAGTTTTATTTTCCAGGTTAATTTGGCGACTGTAGTAACTCATTACTTTGCAGAATTTGATGGCAACATATACATCAAGTAATAGATAATGAAATATATTCCTAGAATAAGCTGCTCAGCAACATACGAAGTTACTTTTACAACTTTTACAAGTAATTAACAAGTGAATGCATCAATAATTATAATCCAGCAATTTATATTATTCTGAAATTCTAATTTTACTTTTAATACTAATATAGCTTTGGTATATATTTAGTGTTTCTCTGAGGTGGCGCAGCAGAGCGGCTGCAAGCTTCACAGACGGCTACCCCTAAACACATAAAAACATGAATATGAATAAATCAGCAAGAATGAAAACAAAAGCAGAAAAATTTTGTTAAAGTAATGAAATTTGAAAAAGTTATTTGAAAAAAATAACAATAATTTAAAGGGTTTGCATGGTAAATAACTTCATCAGAAAAGTTTCCAATCAAGCGACAACTGATTCATTATTCTATTTAATATTCAGCTGTTTTTTAATACACTCTTTGATAATTTAATCTAGAGCAAAATATACATTATTTGCCATATTTTTTTAAGTTATTCATTTGCAAATCCTAACAGTTAAGTAAGTAAGGCTGTAAAATACTTTTAATATATGTATATAATGCCTTGTCTTTATGCTGTAATGAATTAAATTTAGGTCACAAAGGATTTTGAAATCATTGCATTCTGTTTTTATTTATGTTTCATCTTTAATGTTGAATAAAAATTATGAAAATATCATAATTAATTATTTATATATTATTTAATAAGGTATTGCCAATTTCACGATTTGCTTTTTGAAAAATTTGAACAATAAAATGAGAAACTGGTGAAAAAGAAAAGTACACAGTGAATTGTCCAAAAGAAGAAATCCGGTTTATTTCTTTATTAATCTCATATACAGACATCTACAGCAATCTTTGCTAAAGTTATTGATGATAGTTATGGTAATTTCCTGCTTTCTGACACAGTGTAATAACAGAGATAAAGTAAATTATTAGACTCTGTCCAGTTGTATGTCCAGTCTGAGAGTATACGAAGCTCAGAGGATATATAATGTGAAGAAGAAGAAGAAGAAGAAGAAGAAGAAGAAGAAGAAGAAGAAGAAGCAGGGTCGTCAGTTTAACACAAATCAGTTCTCCTGCATTTACTAACACAATAATAACAATAATAATCATACAAATATTGCTTTTATCTTTACAGTGGTTCGTCCATGTGAGATGATGCTGTCACCCTGCAGACACAAACATCCTGTGAGTAACCTGCAGCTGATTCATTCAACATGTTGATGTCTTTTAGCATCCTGCGTCTCTAAATACAGAATCAGAGCGCTGCACTGTTTCACTGTCTCACTGTTTCAGGGTTTCACTGTGTGACTGACGCTGTTACTGGCACAACAAAACTTAGTGAGAGATTTTAAACCCACTAAATGTGCACAGAATGAGGACACTCTGGGGAACTTGGACAGATTTACAGCCGATCAGGAAACCTGCTCGTTCTCAGAGTGACATGTGGGACGTCATTAGCCTAGCTTAGCGCAAAGACTGGAAACAAAGGGAAACAGCTAGCCTGGTTTCAGATCTGAGTCTGTGACGGAGAGAAACAACGGACCAATCAGAGCCATGCAGTCAGTCAATGGATGTACAGGTGCATCTCTGGTTATGGCTTACATTTAATGAAGACCTAAAATTCAGCGGCTCAAAAAAAAGAACAAAAAAAAAATATTTTAAAAGTATGTTTGATGTGGAAATGTTGTCCATGTTGTTGAAAAGTATGTCCATCTATATGACTCAATACTTGGTTGGAGCTGTTTGACTTGAACTACTGGAAATGGACTTTTCCATCATATTCTAATGTATTGAGATGCACCTGTATATAGAGAGCTGATCTGGTGTTGGAATCGGGGCTCTGTTCATTCCTATGAAAGGTCTTCAGCATCCTTTGCCCCCATCCTTCACTAAACACTTCTATAATAAAAGGATTTCATCTTACGGCTCTGCTATACTTTCCAAATGTTCACGGTCCAAACAGATCAAACTGACAGAGAAACGAGTCATTTGTTCTGATTAAAGTCTGAAGTCTGAAGGGAAAGTCTTCCTGGGCCCAACGCGGTCACATGACACTCTGTAACTCTGTAACTAATCTGTAACTCCACCGTTTCACCGCTGTGTGATGTTGGCAACAAAAACAAAAAAATCCTCTGCGGCACAAAAAGTGAAATCCCCCACAAACTTTATGACAACTATAAAAAAAAAGTTTATTTAAAGGTCTAAAGGTATAGATCTCATTAAAATGTCTTGAAAACAACTTAACCTATTTATTATATTTTGTTGAGTTGTGTACTTACATTAATATATTACACAGATGTTTCTAACAATTTTCAAACTCAGAGATATCAGTCATTTTCATCCACTTTTGAGCCAATGTTTTAGTTTTTAAGTCACTCAGGATGTCCTGTGTTCACCAAACTGCATCAGAGAAACAAAGAGTTGTAAGATGAACCTGCTTTATTCAGTGTTTTACCAATTTTAAAAACTCTGAGGATGATTCTGCTGCTGAACGATGGTTACTGAAGGGATTTGTTTCTGGTTGAGTCCTTGCTGCAGAAAATCACATGATGTTAGTTTAATAATCTTTATATGTGTCTGTGTCTTTGGACAGAGCCAGGCTAACTGTTCCCCTCTGCTTCCAGTCTTTATGCTAAGCTAGGCTAACTGACTGCAGCTCTGATTGACATCCATCAC
Organism: Centropristis striata; assembly: GCF_030273125.1. Lineage (NCBI taxonomy): Eukaryota > Metazoa > Chordata > Actinopteri > Perciformes > Serranidae > Centropristis > Centropristis striata. The sequence goes on from NC_081521.1 coordinate 15,721,764, forward strand.
CACCAGAAACCATAACCATTTCATAAAAACATTAGTGCCTGGCAGTAATATTTCTGTTCTTGGAGCAGGTGGAAGCAGGTTATGCACACATTATCCGACCCAGATCTCAGCCCAGACTTCATGCAGATGTTGTGAACGCGGCAGCTGTTTTCTGACGAGTGTGAATTATTAATTGACCCATTTTACTCTGCAGGGAGACGTTTGTTACCGCGGGGCGGGTTAGCAAGGTAATACAGCCAGCGCTGGGGAGGGAGGGGAGGGGCCTCCTGCTGCTCCAGCCCCTCCTCCTGCTCCTCTTCCTCCTCCTCCTCCTCCTCCTGATCCTCCTCCTCCTGCTCCTTCTGCTCCTCCTTACAGCCTCCTCAGAGTCAGGATCCCAATCAGACAGACTAACAGAACAGAAGGGGCAGACAGGCCTTCTGAACGACTGACAGTAATTTTATTTTTCTGGTATATTTTTCGTGAAACATCTTTTCCCTCCGTCTTCGCTGTAGGCTCCCTCTTCTTCTGGCCTTCCTCCTCCTTCTCCTCCACCTTTTCTTCAGTTGCCTTCTCCTTCTCCTCCACCACCTCTTCAGTCTTCTCCCCCTCTCCCTGTGGTACAGAGGGGAGGTCTGGAGGCTGGGTACCCGGGGCAGGAGTCTCTGCTGGTTGGCTGTCCTCAGAGTCCTCAGAATCCTCAGAGGTGGAGATGGTGGGGGTGGAAGGCTGGATGTAGGATTCAGTGGTTGCAGGAGGAGGAACAACCTCCTCCGCCTCCTTCTCCTCTTTAGGCTGGAGAGAGAGCTCAGTTGTTGTTGCAGGAGGAAACACTGTCGTCTCCTCTTCCTCCAATTCGTCAATTTCCTCCTCTTCGTCCTCTGTGTCAGCAACTAAAAAACAAAACAAACACATTATTTTTTCTCAGACTTTAAGGCTACAACTCACCTTTATTTACAACTAATTAATTTGGTTTTAATCTTTAAAATGTCCAAAAGTAGACCGAAAGTAAAATATGTTATTTGAAGTACAGCAACTTCACTTTTTTATTCAGCCTAACCACCCAGCTTTTTGCCCTTTACTTAGGGAAATTGAATGGCATAAAGTGGGCATGTCAGTAAAGAGAAGACTCGTGGGTTATCAACATAAAGTGGGCATGTCTATAAACAGGAGACTCATGGGTTATCAACATAAAGTGGGCATGTCTATAAACAGGAGACTCATGGGTTATCAACATAAAGTGGGCATGTCTATAAACAGGAGACTCATGGGTTATCAACATAAAGTGGGCATGTCTATAAACAGGAGACTCATGGGTAATCAACATAAAGTGGGCATGTCTATAAACAGGAGACTCATGGGTTATCAACATAAAGTGGGCATGTCTGTAAAGAGGAGACTCGTGAGACTCATTTTCATGCAGATATGCCCTCACTAAAAAAAAAAGAAGTCTATCTTTGGAGCGTTATTCAGGACACTGTTGGAACCAGTCACATAGCTTTAAAACTGAAACCCACTGCAGTTTGTGGAGGATAAAGTGAGGTAAGGGAAGAGAGCAGGGGGGAGACATAGTGTGTCATACCACAGAGGCTGTTTTCACATTTCTCGAGGTTTTCAGGACATCTGGAGCACGATTCACCTTCAACAAACGGCCTCATGCCCTCATAGTTCCCTCTGAGGACGCAGAGAATCACACACACAGTTATTATATTAATATGATGAGGGGGAGGGCGTGTAGTCTCACTCAACATACTGAACATAAACCTTAAATATAATTAAACTGTCCATTCAAACACTATGTGAAGAAAAGCATTACAGACCACAAGGGGGAGCTGTGGTTCCAGCTGCAGCACTGACAGTGATGCTGCTGGAAACAGTGACCAGTATTACAACAGGAGAGGTACTAGTACTGTAGTAGTACTGTAGTAGTACTGTAGTGGTACTGTAGTAGTACTGTAGTGGTAGAAGTACTGTAGTAGTACTGTAGTGGTACCGTAGTGGTAGAAATACTGTAGTGTTACTGTAGTAGTACTGTAGTAGTACTGTAGTGGTACTGTAGTGGTAATGTAGTGGTAGAAGTACTGAAGTAGTACTGTAGGGGTACTGTAGTAGTACTGTATAGGTACTGTAGTGGTACTGTAGTGGTAGAAGTACTGAAGTAATACTGTAGTGGTACTGTAGTGGTATTGTAGTAGTACTGTAGTGGTACTGTAGAAGTACTGTAGTGTTTGAAGTACTAAAGTAGTACTGTAGTGATATTGTAGTGGTACTGTAGTAGTACTGTAGTGGTAGAAGTACTAAAGTAGTACTGTAGTTGTACTGTATTAGTACTGTAGTGGTAGAAGTACGAAAGTAGTACTGTAGTGGTACTGTAGTAGTACTGTAGTGGTATAAGTACTGAAGTAGTACTGTAGTGGTACTGTAGAAGTACTGTAGTGGTAGAAGTACTAAAGTAGTACTGTAGTGGTACTTTAGTGGTAGAAGTACTGTAGTAGTAAAGTAGTGGTACTGAAGTGGTAGAAGTACTGTAGTGGTACTGTAATGGTACTGTGCTTGTACTGTCGTGGAACTGTAGTAGTACTGTAGTGGTACTGTAGTGGTGCTGTAGTAGTACTGTAGTGGTACTGTAATGGTGCTTTAGTAGTACTGTATAAGTACTGTAGTAGTAGAAGTACTGACGCTGGGTAGTAGTTGCAGACGAGGAAGGAGATCCTCTCCCAATCCAGACCCTCCATGTTGTTACAGAGATAGAAGGCACAGCCGAGTCTGTGTGTGTCTGCCCACACCATCTGCACACAGACGCGCGCGCACACACACACACACACACACACACATACACACACACACACACACACACACACACACACACACACTCACACACTCACACACACACACACACACACACACACAGAGTTCAGATCTAGTCCAGAGAGAGAAATAAAAGTGTGTATCAGTATATATGTGTATTTGTGTCTGACCTGTGTGTAGTGTCCGCACATCTGGTCTTCGTCACAGCTGTTGTTCTGAAAGTCATAGTGCAGATTTTCTATAGGAGTCAATGAGAGTACAACACATTCTTTATATTATTACACATTATACATACATCAGAAAGCTGATTTTACAAAATGGACTTAAAATGACCAAAACCAGTTTTCTCCTCATATTGTTCATTTGGAAGTATTGTCATGTTTCTAGCCTCTCCTGTCCTCTCCTCTCTGCTCTGTGTAAATAGCCTCTCATGTCCTCTCCTCTCTGGTCTGTCTAAACAGCCTCTCCTGTCCTCTCCTCTCTGCTCTGTGTAAACAGATTTTCTGTGAATATTTGTCACGTGACCGTTGGTCTCAGCAGAATCAATCATGTCTTCAGTGTCTCTGAGGAGCAGGATTTAATGTTTTTAACAGGATCTGGTTAGTGCAAACGCTTTATTTAAATGACACATGTAGAATAAAGAGATTCTGACACAAATATCAACATTTCATAATTGATGATCCATTAAAGGACAGTCGGAAAGTTCAAATTCTGATGATAATTCAGTTTCTTTTGATTTTAAACAGTGTATTTTCTGAAGACGTTTCACTCACCCATGAACCACTTCTCCACAGCCTCTCGGAGGTCCAGCTTTCCGGTGCTGCTGTACAGGTTCTCTCCGGTGTCCTCCAGTTCTGGGTTGTGGTTCCAGATGCATTTAGCGGCGTAGCCCTCCGCGATCAACTTCAAGTTCGGGTCCCATTTCTGCAGAGAACCAGAGGAAGTCAGGGTAAACCGAATCTGCTAAAAAAAAAAAAGCTCTTGAAATCTAAGAATCTAATCTATGAAAAATGTATCTGTTTTGAATTTTCACATCATTAAATGGACATTTATTAGGGTTTATATTCTCATACTTATAGGCAAGGAGGGCCTACTCCACCTCCTAGTAGGTGCAGCAGGTTGTTATCAGCCTATTCAATGGCTGATCACTTTCACTTCTCTAAGGTTAGGGCCAAACAGTTCCTGGTTCAGCTCAAAATGACAGTTTAAAGAGAAAATAAATCATGTAAATGCACGAAGTGAAGTAGGAGGACGACATGACTACTGGAAGTCACATAGTTCAGTAAAAACCTGATGCAGGAAGTGATGAGATGTTCGAATCACAAGCTGCACTTTGGTAAAACATGGACAACTTGTCTTTTTATGGTCTTTTATTTCTTTTCTTTTTTATCATTTATTACTTTTTTTGGTCATTTTGTGGGGGGTTTGGGTCATTTTTACATCTTTTGGGGTCATTTTGTGGGGGGTTTTTGGTCATTTTGTGGGGGTTTTGGTCTTTTTTAAAATGTATTTTCTGATTATTTTCTTTCTCTTTTGGTAATTTGTGGGGGGTGGTTGTCAGTTTTTGGTAATTTTGTGTCTTTTTTTAAGTTCTCCTGGTGAAAGTCCTGGTTTGTTGATCCACCACCATCGCTCCGCCCTAATGAAGTGTCTGCCCTTCACACTCCGACCACCTGAGGGTGCTGCAGGACATACATGTGATTTTCACAGTTGATTGGATGAGCTGATAACAACCTGCTGCTACTATAATACTGATGGGATGTGCTGATAAACACACGTTCAGCTTTTTTGAAGCTTCAAGTTTAGGATTTTGGCCGTGGCCATCTTGGTTTCTTGGATTCAGAAGTGACCATATATGGTCAGAAGTGTAGCACTAAGTTAGCAAGGTACAAAAAGTGAACAGCTAGATGACTCCTCACAGAGTCTTTAAGAGTCTGTTTACTGACGGATTAGCCTACAGCGACACATCACACTGCCACCTGTTGACTAAAGTACGTTACTGCAGCTTTGTTTATTTGATGGAAACTCACTGATTCACATTTTTCTTCAATTTCAAAATTGCGCTGACTTGCAGCCAGTGGAGGTGCAGGTTTAAGACACTTAAATGTTGCTGCCGACTAAATATTCCTAACTTTTTGAAGGGATAAGTGAAAGCAGGGTCTCCGGGGTGGAGCTCTCCACCCAGCTGCAGCTGGTTAACACCAACGAATCTTAAACATCACGTTTAATATCCTGAGTCATTCTGCAAAAACAAGATACACAAACAACACACGAGTTCATGTGAAATGTTTCTGTAAATCCTGATGTTCATGTGTCAGATTTTTAGACTAAAGATGAGTTCTGTAGCAGTTTATATCCCGCCTGAGTTTATTAAACCTGCTCTTAATTAGCGTGATGATTTTATTGTGACGCTGATTTATGATGTTTTCAGGCCTGAAGTTCTCTCTGTGAACATGCAGCACAAACGCTGCTGAGCGGTTTCATGTCTCCATATTATAACATCAACCGCAGGTCTGTAACTTCTGATGTTTCAGACATTAAGATTTGGTGTTTGGCTTCAGAGAGACAGCCTCTTGTTGGAAAACACATTGTTGAACAATTATTAGACTTTTATTGTCATAACAAAGAAGGAATGTGCAAAAGACATGCAACAAAAAGGAAGGAAACGTTTCGACTAGTAAACAACACATTGTCGTCTGTTTTCCTGATGAAACCAGGAGGTGATACTTTATCACAACATGCATATCCCACTCATCCCTGACCTCTGACCCCATCACCAGCCTGAGATACGTATTTATTGCCCGCCATGAAGGAATTTTTAACTTCCTTTCTAGAAGCTGATGTGGTGAAAGCTGCAGGGATCTCTGAGTCATAGGAAGAGAAACCCTGTGTATCATACATCTAAATATCCAATGTTTAATTGCATTCTGTCTCACGGCCAGCAGGGAGTGACTCCAAAAAATCGAAAAAATGAGTTTATAGTCTCTGTAATCAGTTTAAAGTCTTCAGTCAACACAGCATGATGTTTATCTTGTGAGTTATGTTCCATTTAGTTCAACATCACAAGATAAACGTTCTCGTACCTGAATGTGACAGACGCCATTTAAACGCGTCCTCATGAAACAGTTACAGTTTGGTTACGTTTAGGCAACAAAACGGGAAGAAAATGGCAGGAAGAAAAATACAGGTTTAGACTCAGAAAACAACTAATAAAATCATAATAAAAAAAATAAAATCAATAAAATGGATGTAACCAGTGGAAGTGAGGCAGTTACAGGAGACGTAAATAAAGGATGTAAACAGACGGAAAAAGATGTTAAAAAGATACAAAATGACAACAAAGACAAAAAAATGTTTTTTTTTAAAAAGACACAAAATTACCCCAAAAATAACATTTTTAAAATGAAAAGATTTTTTTGTTATTTATATCTAGATTTTTTGTTAATAGAATAAAGAAATAAAATTTGAATTAAAAAGAATAATAACTTATACTTATATCTAGAAGAAAAGAAAGCAATTAAAAAATATATATATATATTAAAATATTTTATTATAATAATTTATGCTTATATCTAGAAAATATTTTTTTAAGAAAATAAAAATAATAATGTATATAAAATACTTTTTTAAATGTAAAAAGAACAATTATTTATATTTACACGGAGGAATTTAAAAAAAAGGAAAATATAAAAGAACAGCAGCAGCCTCGTCGCTGACGTCTGTAACTCGTGTTTCAGTCTGAAGTTTGTCCCTGTTGCTGAGAAACCAAAATAATGAACAGCAGGAGTGTGTGTGTGTGTGTGTGTGTGTGTGTGTGTGTGTTTATTTGTCCAGTGATGACACACAACACAAACAATAGTCAGGGGTCTCCTTCACATTCCGGTCTCTCTCCAGGCTCTCAACATCTGCTCTGTGTTATGACTCTCTCTCTCACTCACACACACACACACACACACACACACACACACACACGCACACACACACACACACACACACACATTGTGACCTGTGTCAGCCCTACCAGAGGTCAGCCGGTCTAAGAACAGCTGATTTCTGTTTCTTTGTGTGAACACAAAAGTGACAGGCGACAGTTTGATTCTGATACATAGATAATATTATAGTACATAATATATATTGATCAGTTTATTGAGTCCTGATAGTCGTAGTCGATTATATTATATTATATATTTTATATTATATATATATTTATCAGTTTATTGTGTCCTGATAGTCTCCTAGACATTTTTCTTTTAAAGATCAACAAAAATACACAGAAAGAAGCTGTAAAAAGACGTAATCGTCAGAGTTTTAACTTTCCAACAGTCAGCAGATTATCAGAAGTTTCTATTAGAAAAAGTGACCAAAAGAAGCTTAAAATTGTGATATTTCTGACAAAAGCTCTTGTTAAAACTATAAAATTCTGCCAAAATCCTAAAATCTGGTTAGAATAAAGGGTTTGAAAACCACCAGGTTATCATAAAAATGTGGCTGAAATCTGCATAAATAGTAATTTATTTTTAGAACTTCTGTCAGACACAGTACGGAAGATATGAAAGGCGATATGAGCCATTGACAGGTTTCTGATTAAAAGAAATGATTTCTCTGAAAAATGTTAGAAACATTTGGGATAATGTAAATAAAAACTCATCTAAACACCTAACGAAGGTCAAGTTCTTAAGAGACATTTTACCCTCCGAAAAAGTTTTTTTTCTTTAGAAAATCGACAAAAATCCAACATTTATTATCTGCAGTGTTTGAACTTCAACGGATCATCAGTTATAAAAAGAACATTAAATTAAAAAACATTAAATTCTGCTCCTCAGAGACACTGTGAAGACATGATTGATTCTGCTGAGAACAACGGTCACGTGACAAATATTCACTAAAAATCTCTTTACACAGAGCAGAGAGGAGAGGACAGGAGAGACTGTTTACACAGAGCAGAGAGGAGAGGACAGGAGAGGCTGTTTACACAGAGCAGAGAGGAGAGGACAGGAGAGGCTGGAAACATGACAATACTTCAACATGTACAATATGTGGAGAAAACTTATTTTCGACACAGAGAGGAGAATGTAGGAAGAAGCTGCTCGTTGAGGTTCGAAGGGTTAATATAATATTTAATAATGAGCTGATCAGAGTTTAAACAGTGGAACCCCTCATCTGTTTATTTTAATACAATTTTATATAATTATGTTGTTGAATGTAATTGAATATGTTTATTTGTCATGGGGCAGATGTTCCTCTGTGTTTGTTTAACTGGTTTCTCCTGCTGAGCACATTTACATTCTTCACCACTCCACTGGTTTCACTGGTTTAGTTTAGCTTAGCAGGAAACTTTCAACCCACAGATTCATTCTGGTAAATCAGGTGTCACCAGTTGGATCTGAACTGGGCAGACTGGTTTCTCTGCTGTCTCATCATGGCACAAACCAGTTTGAACAGAACAGGATTGATTTGTTTCTCAGGTTTTCTCAGTTTTGTCCACTTGTAAATTAACAGTAAAATACTGGCAGCAGGGTTGCCAGCATTCTACTGTTAATTTTACAGTTCCCTTACTGTTATTGACTTTACAGTATGTTACTGTGATAAAACCACATACTGATTTACAGTAAAATCCTGCATTTCATTGATTTTTACAGTAGACTAAAACACAGTAAAGTGCTGAAGCCAGTTGAAATATTGTTGCAGTATGCAATGCAGTCATTTTTTGTAAATAGAGCCATATTACTGCCTGAAAGCCAATAACTATGAATTAAGCCCTGTCTTCACTGTAACCTCAGTACATAAATTAATAAACCATATACTAATAATGAGTTTTTTAAGTAAAATACAGCCAAGAAAAATGTGTACAAGAAGAGACTTCACATATCACAAATATCACAGATATATATCATATATTTTATGGGAAACGGCAAGCTACCTACAAATATTGCCCAGAATGCATTGTTTTCTACAGTATAATACCTTTTTAATGGAAAACAGTATGTTACTGTCACAATTTGGCTGTTTTCTTACAGCAATTTGTTACAGTGTGGTCAAACTGGTTCTGTGTTTTTTATTGATCTAATCTGAACTGGTGAAGCTGGTTTCTCATCAACTGGTCTGATAGTTTAAACTGGTTTCACTGCTGTTCGTGTTGGTCTCAGTCCAGTTGTAGTTTCATTCTACACTTTTTGTCAATATAAAACAGAAATCTGTTTCCTTCCAGTTCAACATGCTGACCTCGTCTCTCGCTCCGATCTACTCTATTCTCTTCACTCTCTCTTTCTAGTCCCTTCCCTTCTTCTCTCCTTCCTTCCTTCTCTCTTCCCTCCTTCTCTCCTTCATTCCTTCCCTCCTGCTCTCCTTCCCTCCTTCTCTCTTTCCTTTCTTCTCTCTTCCCTCCTTCTCTCCTTCCCTACTTCCCCCTTCACTACTTCCCTCCTTCTCTCCTTCCCTCCTCCCTTCCCTCCTTCCTTCCTTCTCTCTTTCCTCCATCTCTCCTTCTTTCCTTCCTTCCTTCCCTCCTTCTCTCCTTCCCTCCTTCTCTCTTTCCCTCTTCCCTCCTTCTCTCCCTCCCTCCTTCCATCTCTCCTTCCTTCCTTCTCTCCTTCCCTTCTTCTCTCATTCTGTAGAAAGAAAAACATGACTATAGAAATGTCCCTGTGGTGCTTCCATATCGGCTGAGACCTCCATCCGTCCACACACACACACACACACACACACACACTCATATACATGCACAAACATTAACACACACACACACATTCCTCTCCACCTAATTTTCATTTCTGTCTCTTTCTAAACATTGTGTTCCCCTCTTCGTCTCTTTCCCAATAGTCCTCCTCCTCCTCCTCCTTCTCCTCCTCCTCTCTGACCCTCTTTAGAGGAAACACCCGTGTCTTCCTGGAACGCGGGCTGAGATCTACTCAGCATTTCTGCTGCATTTTAATGTGACTGTCCCGTAAAAAGATCTACTGACCTGCACAATGAAATGAAATTAATTCCAGTCATCCGTTTTCATATTTCACTGTGATGATTGTCCTGTTCACCTGCAGGAGGAGTTTAATATCAGTGTTTCATGTCAGGTGATCTCCTGTACCACCTGTGGACCTATAACAGTTCTGCTCTTCTACTTTCTCACTCTCAGAGACACAATTATAATAAATAAAGGCTGTAGGAACATTTGTAATCATGAGTAACAAACAAAATTACAAAAAAAAAGACACAAAACGATCAAAAAGACGTAAAATAACTACAAAAAGACACAAATTCACAAAATAAGACATAAACTGACCAGAACCACGTTGGTGTCCCATTTAAAACAAGAGTCAACAACCTTTTACGTCATCCTTGTAACTACTTCACTTCCAGCATTTCCAGCATTTATTTCCTGTTTAAACTGTCTTTTTTTCTGCCCTTTTTTTTCTGCACAGTAACTGCAGCTTTTTTTATAACCGTACGTATCTGTATAATGACCTGTGTGCTATTTTTAGAACGCTCCGATCTGTACCGTGAGCCACCAAACGCCCATAGAAGTCTATGGGTGGTGCTGACAGATGGTCTGTTCTGACCTTTAGGTTGGAGATCTAAACTCTAAAAGTTCACAGCCATGTTTTCTCCATTTATGGGCCCACCAGACGGTATGCTATCATCTATCCGTTGCCATGGTGACAGGGTTTTGAGAATGGACAAGTTTCTTCCTGGGGCAAAAAGAAAAACGTATGACGAAACTAACAAGACAGTGTCGGCCGATGTGAACGATGATTCACCAACAAAATCCAAGATGAGAAGAAATGACGAGGCGTGTCTCAGTCTGGATTCATGTGGATGAAGAGAGAACTCTCTGTATGAACCTAACAAACTGAGCACACTTAGAGGACATTCCAGTTACACCAGTATGCCACTGGAGTTCTTCAAAACTGCTTAAAACAAACTGCATGTGTAAACAACTGGCATCCTATAATAGTGGAGCGGCTAAGTGCTAATTTTTGCCAGAATCTTTCAGTTTATGATACAAGCGTGAAAATTGGCATGAACACTCTCCATGGGTCACTCAACAAGAAAATTGTCCGAGACATTTGAAATTTTAAGATGGCGGCCATTTTTCAAGATGGCCGACACCTAAGTGGAGCAGTTAAGTGATATAATGGTTTCTTTTGTGATACAAGCATAAAAATTGGCATGAGCAGTCTCTGTTGGTCACTTGACAATGACCCACCGACAGTTATTTGAATTTCCAAGATGGCGGCCATTTTTCAAGATGGCCAACACCTTAGTGGAGCAGTTAAGTGATATAATGGTTTATTTGGTGATACAAGCATACAAATTGGCATGAGCAGTCTCTGCTGGTCACTTGACAAAAACCCACCCACAGTTACTTGAAATTCCAAGATGGCGGCCATTTTTCAAGATGGCCGACACCTTAGTGGAGCAATTGAATGATATAATGGTTTATTTGGTGATACAAGCATAAAAATTGGCATGAGCAGTCTCCATGGGTCACTTGACAATAAGCCACCCACAGTTACTTAGGTTGACAAAAAAACACTCCCAGCCACTTCTATTTTCAAGATGGCCGCCCCCTGGATCCTCAAAAGATCAATTTTCTCAAAGAAATGTATTGGGTTTTGGATTATTCTGGAAAACAAGTTTTAACACATCATAATACAGTTGTGTTGATTTGTTGATCATAGACAGATTAGACAAGAGTGAGTATCTGCACTACCAGGGCACACTGGTGATATATGACTGCTGTTCAACTCAGAGTGGGGTTCAATGTCAGCCAATTGTAAAGTTAGTCAAAGAAGAGACGACAACTCTCTGAGTAGTTTTAGTTAACCGGGTGTTGTACAGATCCTACAGGGTAAAAATGGCATTGGATGAACGATTAGACTAAGTGTAGGGTTAAGGCATGAACTTAGTTGTATCCCATACATCAAAGTGCTTATTAAAAGGTGGTAAAAGGCTAAACCCTCGGCCTCTGCCTTTGAATTTGCTGCAGACATTGCAGAAGCCATCATAACAGTTGAGAAAACAAACAGCAGGACACCAAGATCATACTGGTTATGATACCATTGCAAGAAATGTTCCATTATTTCATAAAATAAATGCTCTGCCTATCTTACGTAGTCCAACCCGACTAGATGAAGGTGATGGCATAGAAAGCACATTGACAAGAAACAGAGCAAAATATCATTCAAGCTGTAAACTTATGTTCAACAACACACAGCTGGAAAGGGCACAAAAAAAGGTATCTACTGCTGCTAAAGACACCAAAGATACCAAAGATATCCATGTCAAGAGGTCAAGAAGATCCCAGACTTCTTATGAGGCTGGATATGTGTGGGGACAGGCATTGAAGAGACATCCACAAATGCCGAGCCCGTCCGACAGGATGGGTTAAACAGGACAAGGAGTAGAAAGTCTTCTGGACTCCACTTCCACCTATTGCAGAGAGTTGTTGGGAGTTGACAAAATGTGGGTGCACCAAGGCTTGTACTGGAAAGTGTAAGTGCTACAGATATGGACTCAGTTGCCCCTGCTAGAACTTATTTGCTTGTTTCTTTTGCCAGTGTTATTCCTTGTTGTCCTTTGTGTTTTCAAGTGTGGCTTCCCCTCGCCACATCGGCGCATTATGTTCTATTTTGTCACCAGCCTATTACTGTGACATGTTCAGTTTTTACTTTGTAACATTGCTTTCACATTTTCAGTTTTGTTCCCTAGTATAGTTTCAGATACTGTTTGTCATGGTTCCGTGTCAGAGCTGCTGTTGCCATTCAGTATTAACCATTGCTCAATTATTATTTTGGAGCACTGTCCGTTCAGCACCACAACTGTGTTTCCCCACCCCTTAGTATTTATTTGGCATGTTTAATGGCAGTAGTAATGGTTAGTTATAAAAAAAGTATTTTAAAAAAGTATTTAAAAAAGCCCTCATGGTAAGGGAGCCTGTGTACCTCGGTGAACCTGGAGAGCTACGCCAGTGGGAGGGAACTCCTGTCAGGTTTTACCAAACTGGACAGGTCATGGGCAAGGAGTCAGACAAAGCACAGTCAAACAACCTCTCTTGAGGAACCCAATACATTTCTATGAAAATAATTCATAATTTAAAGGTCCACATGGCAGGGGGCAGTCATCCTGAAAAAAAAATTGCCGCCTTGAAATTTCAAGTAGCTGTGGCTGGCTTATTGTCAAGTGACCCACAGATACTGCTCATGCCAGTTTTTATGTGTATATCACCCAATAAACCATTGTATCACTTAACTGCTCCACTAAGGTGTCGGCCATCTTGAAAAATGGCCGCTATCTTGGAATTTCAAGTAACTGTGCGTTGTTTATTGTCAAGTGACCTACAGATACTGCTCATGCCAATTTTTATGCTTGTATCACCAAATAAACCATTATATAATTTAATTGCGCCACTAAAGTGTCGGCCATCTTGAAAAATGGCCGCCATCTTACAATTTCAAATGTCTCGGACAATTTTCTTGTTAAGTGACCCATGGAGACTGCTCATGCCAATTTTTATGCTTGTATCACCAAATAAACCATTATATCATTCAATTGCTCCACTAAGGTGTCGGCCATCTTGAAAAATGGCCGCCATCTTGGAATTTCAAGTAACTGTGGGTGGGTTATTGTCAAGTGACCAACAGAGACTGCTCATGCCAATTTGTATGCTTGTATCACCAAATAAACCATTATATCACTTAACTGCTCCACTTAGGTGTCGGCCATCTTGAAAAATGGCCTTCATCTTAAAATTTTAAATGTCTCGGACAATTTTCTTGTCAAGTGACCCATGGAGAGTGTTCATGCCAATTTTCACGCTTGTATCATAAACTGAAAGATTATATCACTTAGCCGCTCCACTATAACCTATACCTTCGAAAAAACATGTAAAATCATCTGTGTGGGAATGTTTTGGCTACCCAAAAAATGAACAAGGTGTGTCTGCCCAGGTGTAAAACATGCCACAAAAAGTTGCCGTTAAAACAGGCAACACATCAAACATGTTTCAACACCTGCGGGATAACCACCCAGTGTTTTATGACAAGGTAAAGGGAAATAGAAAATGGGTTAAGTCATGTCAATGTTTCCCTAACATAACAATGGTGGTAGAAAATACTTTCTGTGTCATTTGCCATTAATTGTGTGCGACACTGATTGGGCATACAGTCAATGGGGCGAGTTAAGCCACATCACGTTACGTTACGTAAAGCCAAACATGTCTCATAGTAGTGAGTGAGTCCTTAAACAGTTTCAGTGTCACCGTGTACTGACCTGTATCAGAAAAAGTAATGTAATCTTCTAAAGGTCCTCAGTCAGGGAACATTTATCATTACCACCTTTTGTTTCTGAAAAAGCAGTAAAGCTCTATGGGATGTCCCTTTCATTTATTACTCATTTGTTTGTGGCAATATAATTTAAAAATAAAAATAAAGGACCAAAAAAATAGATACATATTTTTATCTGGCCATATAAGATTAGACAAATTATTAAAATGATTCTAATTGCTTGAACATTAAGTATATAGGACATTCCCCTTTGGATTATTATAATTTTTCTTATACTTTTTGGTTACTTGACATTGTTGCTATATTATTTTGTTATGAGAGCATCCAAAGAGGGAAATAAATAAAAAAAAAAAATAAGACCTATAAGGAGTGTTCAAGTGATTTAACGTATTCATTGTAGTGTGAAATTAATTAATGCAAAAATAATCGTAATACTGTGATTATTTCTCTGACAATAATCGTACCAAGAAAATCTGTAATTGTGACATCCCTAGTATCCAGTGGTATCTAGTGCCGCTAGCCGCGGCCCGCTAATTGTACGGCAGGTTAGCAAGTGGCTGCTTGCTAAGCCGGATGATGCTACAGCGTCCAGCCGACGAGGGCAGTGAATTGTTTGTCCAGGAAGGAGAAAGTATTGGTGCTGGTATCGGTGGATAGTGGCCAAGACGGCAGGATCCACCAGGCAGCGGCAGAAACTCCGGTGGAACGGCTTGAGTCCAAGCTGGTGGTGTAGGACAGTGCCAGCAACAACAGGTAGCCAGCAACACAGGTAAAAAGCTTCCATAGAATTCAAGCAAAAAAAGGGGGGAAATCTACAAAGCAGTTTGAGTATACAATATAAATATGTTGCAAAGTAAGTAGCTAGAATTTCCCCTCTGCCAGCCTACAAAGCTGGTAGCTCCATATTGTCCTAGTTACGGTGTTGTTGGGGCGGGGGGCCTCGGAAATGTTTATTCCTCCAAAGGGGGCCGTCAGAAAGTACTTGACCATGTTTCTGTGCTGCAGCTGAGCAGTGATTTACTGTGAAGCTTGGTCACATTTTTTTTGTGGCTGGATTTTTTGCAATCTCACTGGATCATGCAGGAGCTGCAGGATCCCCAGACGGCAGATCAGATCTTCCACTGGGACGTTTGTGGAGCGACCGGCTCGTGTGAGGAGCCGCTGGCAGCTTTAGACGGAGTTTATGTGTCACAAAACAAAGAAACGTTCAAAACAACAAGTTAAGGAGGGACCTCCACTGACAGAAGTTAACAAAGGCTTGGCTCGAGCTGCATTTTTCCATCAAGTTTATTGGAAATCAGAAGTTTTTCCAAAATCCTGCTGACAAACAGACAACAACTGAAGACACAGGAGATATTTCTAGCCGGAGGTATCAAGGCAAAACATTCCTCCATTTCTGTTGTTTTGTTTGTTTCATGTGGCAACTGAAGCAGCACAGCCCTGCAGGACGGTTGGATGCTCACATGAATCAGTGCAGACGTGTCCGGACACAGGCGGCTGAATCTTAAAATTAGACGATCTGAGATATTCATGGTTTTGTGGTCGTTAAGTGGGGAAAACATCTCTGTGAGATGTTGAAACACGTCTTTGTGCGCCCATGAAATATGAAAACAAACAAAGATGTTCAGATGGAGAGTTGTGTCTCCTGCCGACGTGCTCGGGCCTCTGGCTTCTAGTTTGAGCCTGTGAAGCTCAAATATTTCAGTGTTACTTAACTTAATGAAAATCTTTATTAAGGGCCACACTCAGACACAGGTTAAACTTGAATCTTTTCTGAGATCCATCACCATAAAAGTCTTTCAGGGCTTCATGAAGAGTTAACCAGCAGCAGCTCCGCTCCACAGACCAAACCAAAACAGATTAAACCTGACCTCCAGCTCACCGACAGACACAAACACTGAACTCTAATATCGGACAGAGAACAGCTACCGGTGGTCCACAGTGAGATACAGGATCTAACAACTGCTTATTGAATTTCTGAGACATTTTATGCAGATATTCATGGTCCCCAGATTATGAATACTAATGACTGATGATTCAATGAGCCCAGTGTTCTTCATGTGTGATGATGTTTGTGAGTGAAACTTGAGCTCAGTGTATAAAATGAGCTGCTGTGACCTCTAGGATAATCACAGCCTCATGAAACTTTACAACCACAAACTAGAGACCTAGAGCATTCTGAGGATGGATGGCTGAGACACTAGATTCACAATAAGCAGCAACGCAACACAAGTGCCAACATACAATCACACAAAATACACAAATCTATTAAATATCAAAAGTTTCTGAAACCAGATCATAGCATGGGTTTTTCTCTGCTGTTCTTAAGGTCTTGAGGGTCAATAACTGTTGAATTCAGCATTAAATGTGTGTAACAAATATAATCAATAACATATGAGACATAACTGAGCCTGAGAATAGACTATATATATTCATATCATAATGTTCTAAACTCTTTTACACTTTAACATAACAAACGAACTTACTAACCAAAACTTCCAACTTTTGAATAGGCACCAAACTAAAAGTTACAGCTGACAACATACAGCAGCAGAGATGTCCTGAAACAGACTGTACAGAGTTTACACCCTCTGGATTTGGGTGACAGTGTGATCCATCTTGTCTCTGTTTTGTTTCCTCATTTTTCTGAGAAGTAAAGTTGTTTTTGGTCTTTAATTAGAGTCAGAGCCTCGAGGGTGTCTACATGTTGGTTTCATTTTGACTGGAGCGCTAAACAACAACGACAAAAGTTTTCTCCTCAGTAAGTATAAATACATACATATACAGTCATGGAAAAAAATATTGTTCATTTTAATGTCTGGTACAACTAAAGGTACATTTGTTTGGTTTTCTTGATAATAACCAAAATCATTATGAAGAAAACCATGTTAAATGTCTAGATATCAGCTCTTAAAAATAATAAATTAAACTCGTATCAGCTGTTTTTGTTGTTATCATTATATTTGTCCAAACAAATGTAACTTTAGCCGACCAGGCAATAAAATGAAAGAAAAAGGTCTAATAATTTTTTTCATGACTGTATATACATATATATAATTACTGAGGACTGGAGTGTCCACAGAGGAAAAATCAAGACAAATATGTTAAAATGTTTCATCAGCAAGAAACAAAAAACATGAATACAAACAAAGATAATTAGAACAAGACGGAGCGAGGTCAAGACTGTGTGCGTGCGTGCGTGCGTGCGTGCGTGCGTGCGTGCGTGCGTGCGTGTGTGCGCACTGTTCCAGGAACAGTTGGGAAACAGAAACATGAGAAGAAACTGAGAGGGTGATGGATAAACTGTGTTTTCATAAATGAGTCAGACAGTTTTGAGCTTCCTCTGTCCTCGTCTCCTTGTCTGTTCTTGTCTCCTTCCTGTCTTGTGACACATCTGACCCGGACCTCGTCCTCCTGACGTCTCTGACTCTAACACACCTGTCATATTTTAGACAAACTGAAGTAAACTCAGAGACTGAATTCTCTTTATTTTGTGGCATGCTTTTGGTGGACGCTGTTTCCTTCAACACAATGCACAACAGAATGGGAGAGTGGCTCCCAGCTGGAGACAATTAGAATAAATTGTGGACAGTGGAGAGACGTCTCCAAAAAAACATGTTCGAAAAACAGAATCTACATTTCTTTTTTTTACGTCTTGGTAAAACATCCTGATTTCTCTTTGTTGAGTTTTATATTCAGAATCAGCATGCAGTCTAAAGTCCAGTTTGATTAAAGTGATCAAAGTGTCACTTTGTCAGTAAAGAGGAGGCTCGTGGATTATCAGCATAAAGTGGGCATGTCAGTAAAGAGGAGACTTGTGGAGCCAGTTTTCATCCTGATATCTTGAGGTGAGACTTCAGAGAGGGCCGCTTTAAAAATCCTCATGTCCTCACTATAAAATAGTCAAACTTTGGCACATTATTTCACCTCCTTACGGTCATTAGATCTTCTAGTTTCATATGATACTAAAACCTTCTCTGTTGTCTTAAAATTGAGTCTGCTTCAATCTCCCAAAGCATGAAAAACTGTCCAAGAAGTCTCCAAGAGGTTAACAATACATGAAAATCCTCTCATACTTCATTCCTGTCAAACTAAATATGACATGCTTGTACGAACCAATAAATCATTCAGTCTGCAGTGTTTAGCAGCACAGCTGAGAACAGTTGTGACGATATTATAAATAAAACATAAAGAGAAATACACAAATCTGAACATATTCACACTGATTTGCATAACAATCTGTTTAAATGGAAGTTTTCATGTGAACTGTTTATTAAAAACATGTTCTCTGCTGATGGTTTCAGTGTGACCTGTTGGAGATAAATCTCAGTGATTCATGGAGCTTCACATGCTGCAGAATTAGATCAGTGAAACTCAACAGCAGCGTCTGTTTCCAGAATAATGAAAGTTTGACGACTCAGCATGAAGTTCGCTGTCAACAGCTTCATTCACAACTGAAACTTCCTGCTAGTACATTAAAAACTGCTGAAATACATTTATTTGATAGTTTTACTCTCCTTTACTTTACTGTACAAAGACATGTTTCAGCAGCTAAACCTTTAGTGAAATTACAACTCATCTTTACAGCTGCATCAGTCACATCCCCAGGAACAAAACCACAGACTAACTGTTGAAGTTTTCATTTCATTTAACCCTCTGAACCCCAATGAGCTGTTCCAAGGTGTGTCTTCACTCTTTCTACATTCTCCTCTTTGTCTCCTTGTGTTTCAATGCAATATATAAAATCTATATTAATCAATAAGTCCTGCAGCTCTATGGAATCAGCACAATCAGAACAACTCAAACATGTCTTTGTGCAGAATAGAACAGAATGACAGAAATCAGAAAAAAAGTTTTCTCCACATATTGAAGAAGTGTCATGTTTCCAGCCTCCTGTCCTCTCCTCTCTGCTCTGTGTAGACAGCCTCTCCTGTCCTCTCCTCTCTGCTCTGTGTAAACAGCCTCTCCTCTCTGCTCTGTGTAAACTGCCTCTCCTGTCCTCTCCTCTCTGCTCTGTATAAACAGCCTCTCTTGTCCTCTCCTCTGTGCTCTGTGTAAACAGATTTTCAGTGAATATTTGTCACGTGGCCGTTGTTCTCAGCAGAATCAATCATGTCTTCACAGTGTCTCTGAGGAGCAGAATTTAATGTTTTTAACAGGATCTGGTTAGTGCAAACACATTTTAAATTACACACTGAGAAGCTTTTTAGGATTTCAGTGCAGATGCACTGTGAATTCATCTGAATAAATCTATAACAGACCATGGAAGGAAAAGCCCTCAATAAGAAGCCAAGTGGCTGCTCGTCTGAATTCATAACTGCCGGCAGCTTTTCCTTCAGAATACTGATGATCTCTGACTTCATATTTGGACAGAAAACCACAGAGATGTTTCTGGTTAGAATCATTAACAATGTGGTGATCTAATGCAGAGCAGCTGTATTTAGACTATATCATTAATAATCATATACTCCTTCACACACAGTTTGGATGTTTCCCTGTTATTGTCCCATGACATAAACTAATCTGATAATCCTAAACACAGTAAATTTGAATATATATTTATTTCTGGGTCTGAACAGTTGAATCTGCATTCTGTCTGACAGCCAGCAGGGGGCGACTCCACCGCTGATCCACTAAGTTTCAGGGAAACATTGGAGCCTTTTTATGTGGAATTATTCCACAACTGAAAGACTATTTATAACTAAAAGGAGTCAGATTAATTTAACATTAAGTCATTATGTTTGAAACACTGTCTCCTGTTTGTGTCTTTCTGTCGGTAGAAATTAATCTGAGCCGATGTGGATGAACAGAAATGCCAGATGAGATGTTGGTCCTACCAGAGGCAGCATGGCGGCGGCGCTAGGCTGCACCTGTCCTCTGTAGTAGTTGTGCAGCTCCACCAGCAGCTCCTCCTGCTCCTCGCTCAGGAAGCTCCAGGCTCCAGGAACCACCAGGGCCCCCAGCAGCAGCCACGCCCACAGAGGAGCCCCCCTCGACGGGCACGTGCAGCGGCGCCCGGACCCCCTCCGCTGCCCGGAGCTCCACCGGTCCTGATCCTGGGTAATCCTTCGGGGAGAGACCCCTCGCTTGGAGGAGACCCCCTGCTGGGAGGAGACCCCCTGGAGCTCTGAGAGGCTCCACCGGTGCATGATGGGAAACGGAGTCCTGAGGGATGTATCCTCCAGAGGTCAATCCAGAGTCCAGCTACGTGTGTGTGTGTGTGTGTGTGTGTGTGTGTGTGTGTGTGTGTGTGTGTGTGTGTGTGTGTGTGTGCGTGTACAATAGGCTGCTTGTCTTTGTCTGTGAGTGTGTGTGTCTCTGTGTGTGTTTAAGAGTCAGTGAAAGTGTGTGTGTGTTTGTGTGTGTGTTCCCTCCTCAGTGCCTCTCACTCTCAGCTCTGCAGATCTCTGGCTCTGACCCGGCTTTAAGAGAGAGAGGATCCTCCCTCCTCTCACACACACACACACACACACACACACACACACACACACACACACACACACACACTCCTCAGTTCACATTTCACACACTGCACCGACTGGTACGCAAAACAAACTCGCCCCCCTTAGTCCTCTGACTCCAGATCCTCCTCGTCCTCTCTCTCTCCTCCAGCTTCAGTCTGGAACAACATTCAGAGGAAATTGTCGACTCAGATTTGATCTAAAACAACATGAAGATGTTCATATTTATATTGAAACTGTTGTAGAAGTTCATCCTGAACTCAAAGCTTTAATATGTAACTTTTCTCTATTAATGTTTTACATTTTGTTGAAATGTTTACAACAAAGAAATCTGATTTTGATCAAAGTCTCAGTGTTTCATTTGTCATTACTGTTGAACTCCTTCAGCCGGACCAACCGGATTCCTGGTTGTTGTTGTTGTGGTTTTTGTGTCCTCGCTGAAAAAAACTATACTGTCGTATTTCGTTTCCATTAACAACTATAAGGACAGGGAATATTGCAAATAATAAAATATGTGTAATATGTCATCTTTTTTCTGTCTTTCACAGAGACGTCTGAGTCACTGAGCAGTTTGTGACTCATTTTTCTCTGAATCACTGCGAATGTTTTCATGTTTATTCAAAGATTTATTTTTTATTGTTGTTCCTTTGCACCAGCTGCACATCGTCACTCTCATGTGACGCAGGTGTTCGTCCAATCAGAACCTGACGTCCACCTGCAGCTAGAACAGCCTCTCCTGTCCTCTCCTCTCTGCTCTGTGCAAACAGCCTCTCCATCCTGTCAATGGCTCGTATCACCTTCATATCTTTGTGTCTGCACCTTGTCTGACAGAAGTTGTCATAAAATGATGATTTGTGCTCATGTAAGCCACTTGTTAATGATCTATGGAAGAATTATCCTATCTTTATTCAAGAGCGTAGATTTTCAGTTTGAGAGCATAATTTGTCTTTCTCGTGCTCAGATTTGTTCTCCTCATGCTCACATTTTGCGCTCGCACTCAGATTTCTGCTGCTTTCTTTCAAAATGTGTGCGTGCACTTAAAAATCACATGCTTGTGCTCACATTTCTTCTTCTTGGACACAAACATTTTGCTCGCACTCAAATATGTCCTGTGCGCACTCAAATCTAAAGTCTACGCGCTCAGATCTCAACTCTGCGCTCTCAAAACTTTTGTGCTCGCACCCAGAACACGCACGTCCTCTCAGGTTGAGGTGTCTGCTCAGACTGAACGATGTCCCGCCCTGCGCTTAAACTAGTGTGTTTCACCAGCCAGTAGGGAGACAGCTAGATTGTGGCCCGGTCTTAGGTGCGTTCCCTAGCCTTTTTGAGCGCTCCGTCGGGGCGGGTATATGGTCTGTTTGTAAAACTGCTTCTCTCTTAAAATACACCAATTTACCATATTAGCCAGCTATTTGAATCGTCACCTATTTAAAACGCAGCATATTTATGTAGAATTAATCTTAAGTAGTCCTAAAAAGAGTTATGGTAGTTTAGATTATATATATATATTTTTTTCTATTATTATTTATATATATATATATATGTATATATATATATATATATATGTATATATATATATGTATATATATATATATATATATATACTATCAGAAGTGACAGTGGTGTCATGATAGTCCAGTGGTGAAGTACACGCCCAACTGTTGCATTTTAAACTATGGGACGCCGGTTCGCATCCCGTCCACCGCACTCTTGCTGCATGTCTTATTATGATTTAATATTTTAATTGAGAAATTAATGTAACAGTAATACAATCCGTGTAACCAGCTGATTCTCTTATTGCAACGTGTATCACCGTCCTATTTACGCGGTCAAAGCCAGGGGGCGCATAATTAGGCTAATGTTGGTAATACTTTCACTTTCACAAGAAGAAGACTTTGAGCAGGATTCGGAGCGCGGCAGCGAATGAATGGGAGACAGATGGATGGCCAAAGACCTCAAGTAAGTTCATTGCTAAATGTTGCTACAACTCAAAACACTTGTAGCCTACTTATCAACATACATAGCGGGCCTTTGTCGGCACTAGGGACAGAAACTCATTATGAATGAAGTGACGTCAGCGGGGATTCCCTTCAGCTCGTGCATCATTATGTGTGCCGACCTGCCGCTGGTACGATCATACGTTGCCAATTATTGTACTTTCGTTGTACATGTCACATTTAAGGCCCGCTATATATGTTGATAAGTACGAGTGTCAAAATGATTACTGTACTGTTATTGAAACTACTGTATATGATCGATGTGTTTTGAAAAATATATAGGCTATATAATCTAAACTACCATAACTCTTTTTAGGACTAGGCCTATTTAAGATTTATTCTACATAAATATGCTGCGTTTTAAATAGGTGACGATTCAAATAGCTGGCTTGTATGGTAAATTGGTGTATTTTAAGAGAGAAGCAGTTTTACAAACAGACCATATACCCGCCCCGACGGAGCGCTCAAAAAGGCTAGGGAACGCACCTAAGACCGGGCCACAATCTAGCTGTCTCCCTATTGGCTGGTGAAACACACTAGTTTAAGCGCAGGGCGGGACATCGTTCAGTCTGAGCAGACACCTCAACCTGAGAGGACGTGCGTGTTCTGAGTCCGAGCACAAAAGTTTTGAGAGCGCAGAGTTGAGATCTGAGCGCGTAGACTTTAGATTTGAGTGCGCACAGGACATATTTGAGTGCGAGCAAAATGTTTGTGTCCAAGAAGAAGAAATGTGAGCACAAGCATGTGATTTTTAAGTGCACACACACATTTTGAAAGAAAGCAGCAGAAATCTGAGTGCGAGCGCAAAATGTGAGCATGAGGAGATCTGGAGATCTTTAGATCCTGGTGGTTTTTAACTCTTTTTTTTTTTTTTAACCAGATTTTAGAAATGTGGCAGAGTTTAATGTTTTTAATAGGATCTTTTGACAGAAATATCACAATTTAAGCTGCATTTTGGTCACTTTTTTAAATGGAAACTTTGTTAACTGATGATACGTTCAAGGACCGTCGGAGAGTTCAAATTCTGACGATAACACCTGTTTTTACAGTTTCTTTCTACCTGGGGGTTCAGAGGTTTAATGAACAAAAGGTTTCTGATTAACTTGTTGTTGTCATGAAGGAGCAGTGAGCCGTCCATGGCGACAGTCAGATGTGGTGAAAACAGATGTTTATAGAAAATGAAGCAGTGATGTTGAAAGATGCTGCTCTCTGTTTTACAGCTCTCTTGTTGTAGCCGTTGCCATGGCGACGTGTGATGAGTGAGGAGAGAAAAGCACATCATGGACCGGGAGGAGACACATTTGTGAGTAAGCAGCAGCAGCCCAGAGCTGCTTGCTGACGTCTGAGACGCCGCGGCGAGGGCGTCGCCACGCATTCTGTTCACACCATACACACCAGCAGATATACCAACCATATGAGAACTCATATCTGTAGTTCATTCATTTACATTTCCTCTGACTGGTTTTATGGAAACGGAATGGTTAAAATGTGCATCCAATTTTAAAACCATAATAAAACAATGAAGAGAACAAAACTAAACTCCTCAAACAGTAAATGACTAAAAAGTGCAGTTAAGGAATTAAGATGCCCTGCAAGACGGCGAGTCGATGATCAAGTCGTTGATTGAGTCTTGGAGGTTCGTGCAACTGTCGCTGTTAAATATCAATCAGTCAATTAACATGAGCACAAACTCATAAAAGTCAAGAATTCAACCCTGGTGTGTGTGTGTGTGTGTGTGTGTGTGTGTGTGTGTGTGTGTGTGTGTGTTCTCTTAAAGCTGTGTTTTCATACTTTCAGCCAAGTACATCACATCATAACACACACCCAGCTGTACCCACAGGCTCACATTTCACTGTACTGCACTGTACACATTCCTGTGTGTGTGTGTGTGTGTGTGTGCGCGCTGGAGGAAGCGGAGAGGGTGAATTTGTGAAACTGAATCCTCGGGTCACTGTTTGCTCTGTAACACCGACCTCATGTTGTCAGTCTGCAGGGAGACACGGCACATGTGTGTCCTGACCTCCCTGTCACACACACACACACACACACGCGCGCGCGCGCACACACACACACACACACGCACACACACCAAACTCAAGTTCGCTGTGAGACTTTGAGGCGTTCATATTTGCTTTGTTTCAGTTTGTTGTAAAGTTTAATACAGACAGTTTATTATTAAAGTAATATTTAAATAAAAAGCGACATATGTGACATAATCCCTTCTCATATTTTTTTTTTATTGACCTTTTTACTGAAAGCAATTTTACAGTCAACAACATAGCAGTGTCATGTGAAAATGAGGACTTCCATTCTTTCAATTTTACTTTTTATCCCTCCACAATCCCATCCTACTCGAAAAAGAACAATTCTCAATTTAAATTCAAAATTGGCTTGTGAACAGTTCAGAATACATCCAACAAATATAATAATAATTATTATTAAAAAAATAATTAATTATAATTATAATAATGCATTTAAATAAATAAAATAAAATTTCTAGTAATTTAGTGCTGCAGAAAGGAGAGAAACTTTAATAAAAGATAAAATAACAGTGATCATTAGAATATATAAGGTGAGAATAATGAAAAATTTTCCTGTGCAGGCTGCTGGTCTGTGACAATAATCACTGATCAATAATCACTGATCAATTATTACTGATCAATAATCTAATCAGGGAACCAGCAGAGGAAGTCATGAAACCTAGAAACCATAAAATCTAAACTGAAAAAAGAAAATACTTGAACCAACTTAATTGAATTGTTTCATTTGGTAACACCTAAATGAATTAAGTTCTTTCAAATTAATTTAAAATCAATTGTGTTAATCTAACTTATTACATTAATTTGAAAGAACTTAATTCATTTAGGTGTTACCAAATGAAACAATTCAATTAAGTTGGTTCTTTTTTCAGTGTATAACAGTGTCTGTTTAACGATCGTCCGTTTGCCCGCTGTGTCTCCTGTATTAGTCTGGGTAGATAATTAAAATAGATAAAGAGATGAAAATGTATTTGAAATAGATGAAATGACTGAAGGAACCGTCCAGCTGAACACTGTGAGACGTCTCGTTGCTGTGGACGGAGACACATTCTGATTAACACTGAACTTGACATGTTGGTGTTAGACTTTTGATCACATTACAGTTAAACAGATCAAATAAAATGAATGAAGCCTGTTTCAGTTGTTCAGCTGCTGACTGGTTAGGGTCCAGCAGAGAGTCTGAGAGCGTAGCTTTACAAATTAAAAAAAATGTAAACAGACCTATTTTTTTTGTTTTTATTAATAATTGACCTGCAGCAGGTGGGTGTGGGTGCTGCAGGAGATTTTTGTATTTTTTAATTTATTTTCACAGATTATAAATCTGAGGCCAATGAGTTTTGAGACGTTACGGATAAAACCTGAGGGACAAGTTGAGGAGCAGGAAGGACGCCTCACTGAGGACAGACAGTGGACACGCCCAACTGGGAGGACACCCGTCAGAGGGACCCAACCTCCACAGCAATACAGCAATATATCCACCTGCTGAAACACAGGTTTGATCAAAGAATTTAAGTGTGGATTTAATCTTTAACCCTCTGGGACCACTAGGGACATATTTGTCATTTTTAACTTTTGTTTTGGCAATAATTTTGGCTGTGATACTGCAAATGACATGATTTTTGGATTTTTGTTTTTTCTTGTTATATTTTGAAATTCAAATTTCTAACTTTCTAATGGGTCTATAATACATTTATAATATGTATATAATACATATTTACTACCTTTTCAGACCCTTCGGGCTGAAAATGTCCACCTCCAAAAAAAATGCTATAAAAACTTTACAGATTAATATTTTTTTCTACTTTTTTCTGCTTAAACCTCTTAAAAAACTTCCGCCCTGCTCAAAACTACCAAACATTTAAAGATTTTGAAGATTTCAACCCTTTAATAAACCCATTTTAAATCTGACACTACACAAAAACTAAAAATGCATCAAAATCAATTTTGATTTTAATCTTTGACATATCCAATGCTGTGATAAAAACCAATGCTCCAGCAAAAAATATTTATTATATGGAAAATAACTATATTTTTGTGTGTTTTTTTCTTTGAAAAACAGTGTTGTTTAAGAGGTTTATGCAGAAAAAAGTTGAAAAAAATATTAATCTTTTTTTGGAAGTAGACATTTTCAGTCCGAAGGGTCTGAAAGGGTAGTAAATTAAAGTGGGCCCAGAGGGTTAACACAAAACGAGTTGAGGGATTGTTTTGAAGGAGTGAAGGGTCTTCTGGACGTCAGGAGACACTGAGACAGGAATTAAGGAGACAAGAGGACAGTTCACACACCAAGACACAAGACCAGAATGAAGTGAAAGAAGAGAGAGATTCAGCTGGAATTCCCCTCCAGTCCAGATACTGGGACTGATGTTAGACTAGTGCTCAATGCACCATACCTCACAGCTGCAAAGTCACACACACACACACACACACACACACACACACGATCCATACATCATATGAAGAGTATGTGATTGTGTGTGAGCACTGTGAGCCCAGCCCATGTGAGTCTGTTGTCATTGACTGGCTGCTAATGGCTAACAGATGAGTGTGTGTGTGTGTGTGTGTGTGTGTGTGTGTGTGTGTGTGTGTGTAGGGTGTGGACCCTCTTCGGTATGATTAGTTCAGGGACCTCGAGCCAAACGCTAACATTATGCAACATCTGAGCAGAGCAGAAATGAGTGTAACATGGTCAGAGTGTGTGTGTGTGTGTGTGTCCATCCCATTATCATCATCTGTTCCTGGACCTGTCTGCACTGCACATGCTCGGTGATGATGTCATGGGTACAGGAAGTCGGCCCCTCCTTAGAGACGATATCGACCTCGCCCAGCGCTGCAAATCGTGAGGGTGCTGGTTTCACTGGGAGGTCTGACTGGGTTCACTGGTTTACAGCTCGTTCTCTTCTATCCATGCACAAAAAACTCGACTTCACACCTTCAGATTTCGTGCACTGCAGACACAGAATCCATCCTGCTGCATCTGATCACCTTCATGTCTCCGTCTGGAGTTAGTGGCACCCTCTAGAGGCCGCAGTGATTCAGAGTATGAAGCACAAAGAGTGAGTTCGGGACGGAGGACGGGTCAGATACACCAGGACTTTCACCAGGAGAACGGGAAAAATAAAGACGTAAAATGACAAAAAGAAACAAAATTACCAAAAAAGGATGTTGAATTACCAAAAAAAGAGACACAAAATGACAAAAAAAATACATAAGTTGCCCCAAAAAAGACAAAAGTATCAAAAAAGACACAAAAATACCCCAAAAAGACATTCAATTACAAAAAAAAGACTCAAAATTAAAAAGAAAATTACCCCAAAATCAGTTTTTCAGAGTTTTGACAGTTACAGAGCCTGTCGGTGCAGCCTGTCAGTGAATCCCCTCTGACTGACTTCACTCGGGCAGGAAGCAGAGCAGCTGAGGCAGATTGCATCACCGCATGTTCTTCTTTCTCTTATTGTTGTTCAGAGCAGAGATACAGCCTCAGGCTCAGTTTGAATTACACTTTTCAGACACAAGTTTTTGCTAAGTGATGCACACAGTGCCAGAGCTGGAAAAGTTTTCAAAAAGCATCCAGTAAACCTGAGATGAAGGAGGAGGTATAGAAAGATCTGCTGTTCATGTCTTAACACGGTGAAATGCCTTAAAATTTTGTTTTCTTGAAATCTTCGTATGGGAGTTGCAGTTTAAAGTGAAAGGAGTTGAAGTGTGAGTGGACGTTAGTTGTTACGTAATGGTGAGAATAGTGAGCTGAAATAAAAAGCAGCTGATGTGGATCAGTGCTCTGCTGCGGGGCGGGGCTGCAGCACCGATGGTTGTTATCTGGACCAGAGCCTCTACACTGTCCCGCTAGCTTGTAGCATTAGCTTCCAGTATTCCTGTTTGAGAATAACAACAAAACTTTATTTCCGACTTGTGCTGCAAAATGCAAAGTCATGCTGAGTCGGTCCCCTCAGCTCCCTTTCTCTTCACTTTGTGTTTTTCAGTGTAATTGCAGCCAGCTGAAGGCGAGTCTCTCCGGCCTGTTGTTGTGTGTCTGTGGAATCGCCACCCAAATGTGTGGTCCTGTGTCCCAAATAAATCTCCTGGCGTTTGTTCTTAAAATCAACGAGGCCAACGAGTTAATAATTTGAAGAGTTAGAAAGAACCTCAGAGACAGCTCGTCCTACGGACAGTTCAGACTCCCTTTAGAAAACCTCATTCTGCTGTAGCACGGTCTCACAGTCCTGGTTCTGGTTCTCCTGAGTCCCATATTTCACTGGTAAAGAGAGTCTCTACCACAGCCCCCATAGACTCCTATGAGAGTCTCGAGCACAGCTCCCATAGACTCCTATGAGAGTCTCTAGCACAGCTCCCATAGACTCATAGGACATGGTAAGGTTCACTGCTGGAACAAAAAGCTTTGGTTTGGTTGAATTTGTGCTCCGTCAGCACTTCTAAAAGACAGTTTAAAGAGGAAATAAATGCTGCACTTTGGTAAAACATGGACACCAACACTGATCTGCTGCTCTCGCCTTTTTTAGTCTTTTATTACTTTTTTGCCCATTTTGCGTCGTTTTTGCTCATTTTGTGTCTTTTTTGCCATTTTGTGTCTTTATTTGCTCATCTTGTGTCTATTTTTGCTCATTTTGCCTTTTTTCTCATTTTGTGTCTTTTTTTCTCATTCTGTGTCTATTTTTTCTCATTTTTGTCTGTTTTTGCATTTTGTGTTGTTGTTTTTTTGCGTATTTTGTGTATTATTGCTCATTTTGTCTTTTTTTCTCATTTTGTGTCTTTTTCTGCTTATTTTGTGTCTTTTTTGCTCATTTTGTGTCTTTTGGGGGGGGGGGGTTGTTGCTCATTTTGTGTCTTTTTTGTCATTTTGTGTCTTTTTTGTCATTTTGTGTCTATTTTTGCTATTTGGGTTTTTGTCATTTTGTCTTTATTTGCTCATTTTGTGTATTTTTGTCATTTTGTGTCTTTTTCTGCTTATTTTGTGTCTTTTTTGCTCATTTTATGTCTTTTGTCTTTTTTTGGGGGGGGGGAGTGTTGCTCATTTTGTGTATTTTTTTGCTCATTTTGTCTTTTTTGTCATTTTGTGTCTATTTTTGCTATTTTGGTTTTTGTCATTTTGTCTTTATTTGCTCATTTGTGTATTTTTGTCATTATGTGTCTTCTTTCTCATTTTGTGTCTATTTTTCTCATTTTGTGTATTTTTTGTCATTTTGTGTCTTTTTTGCTCATTTTGGGTTTTTTGTCATTTTGCCCTTTTTGCTCATTTTGTGTCTTTTTTTCTCATTCTGTGTCTATTTTTTCTCATGTTTTGTCTGTTTTCGCATTTTGTGTCTTTTTTTTGTTGCTTATTTTGTGTATTTTTGCTCATTTTGTCTTTTTTTTTCTCATTTTGTGTCCTTTTCTGCTTATTTTGTGTCTTTTTTGCTCATTTTGTGTCTTTTGGGGGGAGGGGTGTTGCTCATTTATGTGTCTTTTTTTCGCTCATTTTGTCTTTTTTTGTCATTTTGTTTCTATTTTTGCTATTTGGGTTTTTGTCATTTTGTCTTTATTTGCTCATTTTGTGTATTTTAGTCATTTTGTGTCTTTTTCTGCTTATTTTGTGTCTTTTTTGCTCATTTTGTGTCTTTTGGGGGGGGGGTTGTTGCTCATTTTGTGTCTTTTTTGTCATTTTGTGTCTTTTTTGTCATTTTGTGTCTATTTTGCTATTTGGGTTTTTGTCATTTTGTCTTTATTTGCTCATTTGTGTATTTTGTCATTATGTGTCTTCTTTCTCATTTTGTGTCTATTTTTCTCATTTTGTGTATTTTTTTGTCATTTTGTGTCTTTTTTGCTCATTTTGGGTTTTTTGTCATTTTGCCCTTTTTGCTCATTTTGTGTCTTTTTTTCTCATTCTGTGTCTATTTTTTCTCATGTTTTGTCTGTTTTCCGCATTTTGTGTCTTTTTTTTTGTTGCTTATTTTGTGTATTTTTTGCTCATTTTGTCTTTTTTTTCTCATTTTGTGTCCTTTTCTGCTTATTTTGTGTCTTTTTTGCTCATTTTGTGTCTTTTGGGGGGAGGGGTGTTGCTCATTTTGTGTCTTTTTTTCGCTCATTTTGTCTTTTTTTGTCATTTTGTTTCTATTTTTGCTATTTGGGTTTTTGTCATTTTGTCTTTATTTGCTCATTTTGTGTATTTTAGTCATTTTGTGTCTTTTTCTGCTTATTTTGTGTCTTTTTTGCTCATTTTGTGTCTTTTGGGGGGGGGGGGTTGTTGCTCATTTTGTGTCTTTTTTTTCGCTCATTTTGTCTTTTTTGTCATTTTGTGTCTATTTTTGCTATTTGGGTTTTCGTCATTTTGTCTTTATTTGCTCATTTTGTCATTATGTGTCTTCTTTCTCATTTTGTGTCTATTTTTTTCTCATTTTGTGTCTTTTTTCTAATTTTGTGTCTTTTTTTCTCATTTTGTGTCTTTTTTGCTCATTTTGTGTCTTTTTTGCTCATTTTGTGTCTTTTTTGCTCATTTTGTGGGGGTTTGGGTCACTTTTACATCTTTTTTGCTAACTTTGTGTTTTCTTTTTTAGATCATCTTTTTATGTTTTCTGGTAATTTTCTCTCTCTTTTGGTCATTTTTTGGTAATTTTACAGTTTTTTTGGGTCATTTTTTGTCTTTTATGGTATTTTTGGGTCATTTTATGCATTGTTTTGGTCATTTAACAGGGTCACTGATCCTGTCACCACACAGTTTGGATTTAATGGTTGTAGAGCTTGTTAACTCGTCACCAACACACTCATATTGGTTTTTAAGCTCCAGCAGCATTTCAGATGTCAAATAGATTTCAGAATAATGTTTGAATATAATCAGCCGAGTGGAGGGAACAGTGAGAGATTTAAAATATGTTTTAAAAACTTTATGGGATCGAACTCAAGTAAACACTCACAGCATTTAGTCATGATGTAGTCATCAATACAGACACACACCCAGGGAGGAGGAGATGGGGAGGAGGAGGAGGAGGAGGAGAGGAGGGAGAGAGAGAGGAGGAGGAGGAGGTGATGTAAAGGGAGGAGGAGGAGGAGGGGGAGGAGAGGAGGAGGAGGTGAGTCCCACCCTGAATGACGGAGGAGGGGATTTCTGCTGGAGCTAAACGACAAACAGATCCTGAGGTCAAACACACACACACACACACACACTGTTTAAAGAAAAAATGTTGATGTTTGAAGATTTTATATCATTTTTTTACATTGTGCGTGTCCAGAGGCTGCTGCATGCTTCAACAGAGTTAAAAAAATTTGCTAAAGAGAAAAGTTCTCAATGTAGAAAAATGCCTGAGGCTTAAATAGATTATTATTATTAGATATTCCCAGAAGACTTTAATCTTCCAGGTGAGCTGCTGTTTCTCCTTAAAGCGTGGCAGATTTACTTGCTCATTGTGTAAATTGTAACTAGTAACCTGACTTTCATTAATGAGCGTTTTCTTCCTCTGCTGGTCAAAAGTTGCACATATTTTATTCATCATTCAGTCAGAGAAAGATGAAAACTGGACAATGTGATATAGATCTGTTCTGTTCTGTGGTGACGTGCTGCCTCCTGCTGGCAACTGCACGCAGTTACACCTGCAGACACGGACACACTGACATGAAGAAATATACTCACAAATAATATAAATATATATATATATATATATATATATAATATTAATAATAGCGTGCAACTCACTTTGTGTTTGCTCAAAAAAAAATTTGTAAGTTGTAATTTAAAGCAATAATTAGAGCATGTCATTTAGAGCATAGATATTACTTATTGAATAACTCAATATAAAACTTCAGCCCTTCGGTATTGAGTGCAATAACCTTCTTCTTTCATCTTTTCCTAGTTTAAACTTTATAAAAAATAATGGCCTGGAGGAGGAGGAGGAGGAGAAGAAAAGAGGAGGAGGAAAAAAGAGGATGAGAAGAAAAGAGGAGGAGGAGGAGGAAAAAAGAGGAGGAGGAGAAGAAAAGAGAAGGAGGAGGAGGAGAAAAGAGGAGGAGGAGAGAGAAATGTATATTTTATTCTGGGGATGAGCAGGTTCACCATTATTAGCCTCTCTCTGTTTGTTTCAGCTTAATGATCTGTTTCTGTATTCCTATTTTTTATTTATTAGAAAATTATTTTTAGTCTCATTAAGCTTCAGTCGTAGCAGGAACTCGTTTCATCAGAGAACTCAACAAGATTTTATGTCGTCATGTTGGTGAAAAATCAAAAGGATCCATTTTAATTTTTTATTCCTATTCTAATCTGTGAAAAAGTTTTTTGTAGTTTCAGTGTAACGACAGCTGCATTCTGACAAATCACAACAACCACAAGATTTCTAATAAATAAAAATATATTTAACCTTCAGTTTAAATGAGAACAGTGTCTTCGAACAACAACAGACAGAACCAGGCAGGTTATGATGGAATATTATTATTATAATGTATAAAATGTTTCCAGTTTTAATGGTTGTAGTTAAAAAAGAAACATTTTTACACCCACGTGGTAAAAATGATCAAACCTGATGTGAAATTGCATATCTTCAATTGAAAAACATTTTCCCCCAATCACTTGTGCAGAGAAGTCTGTCCCAGCAGGAACGGTGGATGTTGATGAATCTGTTCACTCATTATTAGTTTTTCTGTTTAGAAATCAGATCCACAGAACTCCAGCTGTGGTTTAAGCACATTTTGGTTGCCTGAAAGCTGACGTGTCTTAAAAAAAACAAGACACAGCAAAGAAAACAAGCCCAGCGTCATGTGACGGAGCGTCAGGTGTTGTCGGAGAAGACTTGCCCCAGGATGGAGAGCCGGGCGCTGAACGGCTGCACAGGGCAGGACAGGACGGGCGCCGCCGCCTTCTCCCCCGGCTTCAGAGCGATGCTCTCTGATTGGCCGGGAAGAGGGCTGTCCGTCTGTTTGGTGGGCGGCTTCGATTGGCCGCCGGGCATCTTTGATTGGCCGACAGGTGTCTTGTCGGCGTGCTGCGACAGGCTGAGCAGGACGTCCCTCAGCTCTTGCCGGTCCTCAGCGTGGCGGCCGCAGCAGTAGAGTGCCGCCGGGTCCAGAGGGTGAGCCTCCGTGTTGAAGATGAACCCCCCCGCCCCTAGCACGCACCGCCCCCCCTCGCCCCCCTCCTCCCAGGACCCGTCGCCCTCCGCCCCGCCGCCGTGCAGGAAGTGGCCGGGGTCAAAGAGCAGGTACAGGTACTTGATGGTTTCAGCGAGAAAAAAAGACTCCATCCTGTTGTCCAGCTGGTGATCCCGCAGATCTTTAACCTGCAGACAGGAAGTCAGACATTAGCTCTACACAGAGCAGAGAGGAGAGGACAGGAGAGGCTATTTACACAGAGCAGAGAGGAGAGGACAGGAGAGGCTGTTTACACAGAGCAGAGAGGAGAGGACAGGAAAGGCTGTTTACACAGAGCAGAGAGGAGAGGACAGGAGAGGCTGTTTACACAGAGCAGAGAGGAGAGGACAGGAGAGGCTGTTTACACAGAGGAGAGAGGAGAGGACAGGAGAGGCTGTTTACACAGAGCGGAGAGGACAGGAAAGGCTGTTTACACAGAGCAGAGAGGAGAGGACAGGAAAGGCTGTTTACACAGAGCAGAGAGGAGAGGACAGGAGAGGCTGGAAACATGACAATACTCTCAGTATTGTCATGTTTCCATCACCATATGTAGAGAAAACTGGTTTTGGTCGTTTTAGGTCTTTTTTTGGTGATTGTCTTTATTGTCATTTTTTTGTTGGGGTGATTTTCTTTTTCTTTGGTAATATTGTGGGTTTTTTGGGTTGTTTTTTTTTACAAGATTTGTGACACTTGTGAGCACTTGGAAATTTATTTATATATAAATTCCATTTTATTGACTTTGATTTTCTTTTTTTTCTGATTTCTGTCATTCTAACTGTCATTCTGCACAAAGAATAACACATGTTAGAGTTGTTCTGATTGTGCTGATTCCATAGAGCTTCAGGACTTATAGATTTATAGAGATTTTATGTGTTGCAGAGAAACACAAGGACACAGAGAGGAGAATGTAGGAAGAACTGAAACAGCTCGTTCGGGTTCAGAAAAGAAAACATATTTCATTTTGTCATATAACTAAAATATTTTAGACCACATTAGTTTTCAGCCTCAGTTTGATTCTCGTCTGACGTCTGAACGCTGTTTGGACTCTAAATAAAGCTTTGTGGGGGAGAGATCAGACTGCTCCTCCAGGACCTTTTTTCCTGATAACATCTTCTATCTCTGACCGTATAAAGTTAGTTTTTGCTTGGTGCTCAGACAGACGGTCTTACGCTGGCGTATCCGCAGGGCGTCTTGGTGATCTTCTCGATGGACTCGAGCGCGTCGAGGCCCAGCTGCAGGTAGGTGTGGTCACCTGTCGCCCTGAACAGGTACATGGCACTCTCTATCAGCTCTGCAACACATTCAACACTCACTGTGTTACTTTGAGTTATTCAACTGAATCATCCACTGCTTTGAAGAGAAAAGTCTTCCTTACTTTCAAAATAAAAGCCCCCAGGTTAAACGGATAAACATCCTTTTACCACAGCAATGAATTTTTAAATCTCGAGAATATTGAACATTGGAATTGAACAAATAAAATAGACTCTCAGGCTGTATACAAAACATTGCAATGAGACAAACCTTATGTATTATATTATTATTAAATTAACATATAAACAGCTGGAATGGCTGCTTGAGAAATATAGTTTTTTCCCCGGCAAATCGTGCTGCTTGTCAAACATTTGCAGCTTTACTTTAAACACAACACAGAAAAGCACGATAAGTCAAAATATTGAGTCCAGAAAAGAATATTGTGTCCATTTTTATGCATGGAACAATAAGTCGATATAGTAATAATTGTGACAGGCCTAGTTAAACACACATTTTAACCCATTGAGGCCTAAAACTCCTGGAAAAAATGCTTGTAAAACCTCTGGGCAATTTTAAAATAAGCCCCTAAAACCTGAAGTTTTTCTGGAAATTCAACATAAGTGTCAACGCTTCTACTAAATAATAGATTTTTCAGCCTCTGTAGCAGATAGAAATGAAATTCAAAAAGTATTTGAGAGCTTATACAAATACTACAAAACGACATATCCGCTTTCCCGGCTTTAATGGGTTAAGTGACTAAACGTGATTGATCTTACATGTAACATGTGGTGACTGTGCGTCAGGTAGACTGACCTGGTCTCAGTGGGTACCCCTCTCTCTTGTCCACGGTGTAGCCCTGAGGGATGCTGTAGAACTCCGGCAGACCTCCAAACTGTCTCCACACAGAGTAATAGTTCTGGAAGGTTCTCACGGCGCTGTCCAGGTTCCCCAGGAGAGACTGGAACACACACACAGGGGACTAAAGGATAGTGTGTGGTACTGATCTGATGAAACCTGCTCCAGACACCTAAAGTATCCATGCTCTCTTTGAAGACTCCACTGACAAAAACAGTCCTTTTAGCTGCTGCTTGGACCGAAAATGAATTTCAGATTCTGTGGATATTACAGCTACACTTGCTGTTTTAAATTTTATTTTAAACATGTCAAAGTGAATTGTGATTATCATACAAACAAGCAGAAAAAAGGAAACCAATTGAAAGTGACAGTTTCAAACAATGAAAAGCTGAATACAAAAGAAATAATAATGTCTGAAAAGGAGAGAGAAGAAGATCCAACCCTTTAGTATATACATTAATGTTTCATTATCAGAGTGTTTGTACCTGCAGGCCGGGCCAGAAGGCCTCCAGAGACTGGAACACGGGCATGGACACGGTCCCTTTGTGCATCTGGACCCACAGGTACCAGTCGTCAAAACGGGTGTAGTTCTGGATGGCTCGATCGTACTCTAAGGACAGAACCATACTTATTATAAATAACAATCTGCTTTTCATCCTCTGTGTGTGTGTGTGTGTGTGTGTGTGTGTGTGTGTGTTACCCAGGAACATGTGCAGCAGCTCCTGGTCCTGCAGCAGGATGGAGCCTTTCACCAGGTACTCAAAGTACGAGTCCACCCCGGCCCCGATGCCCGCGTCCTGAGCAACCCACTTCTGGGACAGGACGTCAATGTGGTTACCCACCTGGACACAGAGACAGACAGGTCAGAGAGACAGACAGGTGAGAGACAGAGATAGAGATAGAGATAGAGATAGAGATAGAGAGAGAGAGAGAGAGATGGACGGGTGTGAGACAAAGCGACAGACAGGTGAGAGACGGACGGGTGTGAGACAGAGAGACAGACAGAGTGGTGGTAAATGGTAAATGGACTGCACTTATATATCTCTTTTATCCAAAGCGCTTTACACTACAGACTGCACTCATTCATCCATTCACACACACATTCATACTGGCTACCAGGGCACACTGGTGCCACCTGCCACCATTGGGAGTTCATTCACACGCAGCATCGGAGACATTGGGGTTCAGTATCTTGCCCAAGGACACTTCGACATGTAGGCTGCCATGGTCAGGGATCGAACCACTGACTTTCCGATCAATGCATGGCCGATCTACCAACTCAGCCACAGCCGCCCCACAGACAGGTGAGAGACAGACATAGAGAGAGACATTTGAGAGACAGGTGAGAGACAGAGAAAAAGACAGAGAGAGAGAGAGACAGAGACAGGTGAGGGACAGAGAAAAAGACAGAGAGAGAGAGACAGGTGAGAGACAGAGAAAAAGACAGAGAGAGACAGACAGACAGAGTGAACATCTGTAATAATCTGGTCTGTTGTCTCTTTACCAGGCCGATGTCGGAGCGTGTCCTCCACAGCGCTCTGAGCGCCTGGCGGGCGGCGTTCTCAAACGTCTCGTCTCCCGTCAGACGACTCAGCGTGGCGAACTCCAGGATGAAGGTTCCCACGCCGGCGGTGCAGGTGACGGGTGTCTCTGTGGGGCTGACACCGTGCAGCAGGTTCACCGTCCCATACGGCATCCCAATTGGAGTCTGGAAGGCTGCAGGCATTTCATTTTATATTTAGTCATTTAGCAGACGCTTTTATCCAAGGCGGCTCAAAGAAAAAGGGAAACAATGAAGGTATACCGTGATAAGAGGTGTTAGTGCAGCAATAAGTGCTGGTGAGGATTCTTCGAGGAGTAGAATTGTGTACTATTTTTACAGGTTTTTTTGCAGAACAGTCAATTTTAAAATTCATGGATGACAATAATAACTAGAAAATTTCTAAAGAGCACAATAAATGGCCAAATATTCTTTTCTGGACCCAATATTTTGACTTATCGTGCTTTTCTGTGTTGTGTTTAAAGTAAAGCTGCAAATGTTTGACAGGCAGCACGATTTGCCGGGGAAAAAACTATATTTCTTTCTCGGTTTCTTTAGAAGCATTTGAGTGTGCTTGACTCTGGCCCGTGACTCTACCCATACATTATTAGATTACAATTTGAACAGGCTTTGGTAGCCAAGCAACCAGGGCCAGGTGGCAGCCACCAATCAGAGCAGAGCAATCAACCGCAGCTGCTCCTGTGACATTTGACGCCACTGAAAGAGAGAGAAACAGCTGAAAGTTCCCCTTGAACAGAAAGCCTTTTTGGCCAAACCGTAAAATCCTATCAGTGAACCGACTTCACTTCGAGCATCCTGAGTTCTTCCTGAACATCTACATATGTGTTTTGTGAAGAAAAATTATGAAGTTATTTTTTTAGAGCAATCAGAAGAAACTGGTACCTCTGCTTTCCTCCAGAAATTTGCTGTGGCTCCATCTGCCCCCGTCATGGCCTGATTCAATGTAAAGTTCTCCACAGAATCCACTAAACGAATTCAAAATTGTCCAGAATCTATCACACGGTGTAACCAATCCCCTGCTACTCATTGTCACATGTTCTGGTCGTGCCCCCTGGTCGAGATTATACCCCCTAACTCAATATCAGCTATCTTTGGCTCCCCCCCTGACAATAATCTCTCGGCTGCGGTGAGATGGGCCCTGACTTTCTCAACCTTGCTGGCTCGCCGGCTGATTCTTCTTGATTGGAAGCTCACCCGCCCCCATATTATATATCATATAATCGCTGGGTTAAAGAAGTCCTTTATAACTTGAAACTTGAAAAACTTAGGTTTTCACTCTGTGGCCCCATCAAGAGATTTCATGACATCTGGCACCCCTTCTTGGAGTTTGTTGGCTCTCCTGGCCTATCTTTAGACGCAGGGGAGGACTAAACTCAGCTCCCTCTTATTATTATTATTTTTTATTATTCATATTTTTGATTCGATGTATTTTAATGTATTTATTTTATTATTATTATTATTATTTAAATATATTTTTTATTATTTATTTATTTACTTATTTTTTCTTTACTTTGCTCTCTCTTTCTTTTTTCATTTTCTGTGTGTGTGTGTGTGTGTGTGTGTGTGTGTGTGTGTGTATGTGTGCGCTGTTTGTCCCAGTGTGGTTCAGACCTGATGTGGGTGGGATTGGGCTTAGAGTTCTTGTCGTCATACTGTTATACAATACATTGTCATACTGAATGTCTTTTCCCCATGCTGTTAGATACCACTATATGTCATTTTATTGGAAAACCTCAATAAAAGGATGTGGAAAAAAAAAGATGTGGAAAAAAAAAGGAAATTTGCTGTGGCACAAACAGCTGCTCTAATACATCTGTTAAGCTCTCTATATAAACCCTTAAACTCAAAAGGCAACATAACATGTCACAAATGGTAAACAGGATATTAGTGTTAACAGTGTTAAATGGTAGATCTGTTGACTTGATAGAAATATTAGAATAAGAAAAATACACACTGACAGAAATTCATGAAGCATTGTCTTCTGAATGTGATGGGAGACAGCTGCTAAGAACAATACATAAGGAAATAACACAAAACAGCACACACATATATGAACGAAAGGTTATTAAAATAAAATTACTTTGCAGCTTTGACACATAAAAGCTGCATTTGTTTACTTGCTTCATAGCCTCATTTCCAGTAACCCACACTGATGGTTCCTGGAAATAGCATTTGCATATTTTACAATTTATAGCAAACACCAAAACATAATCCTGCTGGACTACCGATGAGCTGAAACCTGAGTCAGCAGGAGCAGACTGGACACATAGACCTCAGACTCGAAATAAAATTAAATGAAATTAGAGGAGTTAACCTCTCCAAATGTAAAGTGAACCTAACAAAGGTTATAACACTACAAATTATACAAATATTCACACAACATCTATATAAATCTATCTGTGTGTGTGTGTGTGTGTGTGTGTGTGTGTGTGTGTGTGTATTACCAGGCAGTAGTTTCCTGGCTGCGTCCTCGGCCATCCTCAGTAGAGGTCCTGAACAGGGCCAACCAGGCTCCAGCTGCATCCCCCCCCGACCTGACAACAGGTGAGCTGACAGCAGACCACCTACCACTACACACACACACACACACACACACACACACACACACACACACACAGACACACACACACACACACACACACACACACACACACACAGATATAGAACATCAGTTGATCTTCGAGTTCAGGGGTCGGCAACCTTTACTAACTAAAGAGCCAGAAAAACTGAAATCGGCATGGAGCCACAAACGTAATGTTGGGCCTCACAATGAAGATATAAAGTCTAAATTAGCCTCCTAATATTACTAATAGGTTGTTATAAGCATTTATTAATATGATTATTTAAAAACTTTTATTATTTTATTTCCTTTGTAACTCTAACTCTGTTTTTAGATTGAGTTTTTATTACTATTTTATTGTTTTGATTTTTTTAAATTACTATAATTGTGTATGATTTTTATTATATTTCAATAACTGTACAGCACTTTGGTCAACTGAGGTTGTTTTTAAATGTGCTCTATAAATAAACTTTGACTTGATTTTGTCAGAATGCAGCCAGGACCTGGCTTCAGACTTCTGTCAGCTATGATGCTCATTTTAGTTGTTTTTTAAACATTTTTTATTGCTGTAAATAAGCTACACTTTTTTTTATTTGATTTTTTTACAATTTTAGAATACAAATTGCTCTGAGCCTACACCAATGATGAATGAAAACTAAAATGTAAGGAATTCATTCATTTCATTCATTCATTTGTTTCATTTCATATAATTTCTTTGTCACACTGCAGAAGGCCTGAAGAGCCTCATGAGGCTCCAGAGCCGCAGGCTGCCTACCACTGAACTAGAAACAACAACAGAAACTCTGGAAATAATAACAGTGAAACTGAAGAAATAACAGCTAAAACTCCAGTAACATTCAAGGACGGTGTAGAATGTAGTTTCACTTTCTGAAATGATTGACAAAAAATATTTTTTTTAGATGTGCCTGTAGGAACAAGTTCTGTGGAAGGTCAAGAAGCAATGTCAGAAACTGTAGAATGATCAGGAATCCCCAAAACATTAGCAACCTCAAGAAACAATAAAACCTCTATAAGCAACAGCAGAAACTGTAGAAATAAATAAAAAAAATGAAGAAATAACAGCAGAAACTAAATAAATAAGAACAAAAACTGTAGAAATAACAGCAGAAACTTCAGAAAGAACAAGAAAAACTAAAGAAATAACAACAAAAACTGAAGAAACAACAGCAGAAAGGGTAGAGTTCCTCCTCTCCTTTACCTCTGATGTTGGTTTCAAACACGGAGGCGTTGACGTCGATGTCGAAGTCCACGGTGTCCTGGAGGAGCGACGCCACGCGCTGAAACTCTGTTTCGTTCCCCAAAACCTTCAGAGAAACATTCAGAAATGACACCTGAACGCAGCACGAGACACAAACATCATGTTGTTTATTTACAGGAAGGTTTCTCACCAGCAGAGTGTCGAGAGCATCGATCAGAGTCAGAGAGAAACTGTCGAGAAAACATTTCATTATTGACTCTTTTTGGTGTTTTTTTGGACTGAATAATGAATATGGTGCATAAAAGAGAACAACAACTTGATGTTACACAAAACCAGAAACTCAAAACACACTGATAAAGTAAGAACAAACTGAAATCCAGTCATGGAAAAAAATATTAGTCATTAGTCATCTTGGTTAGTCATTAGTCATCTTTGTTTTCTTCAATTTCTTGTTAATTTTTTTGTCTGATACAAGTAAAGTTACATTTGTTTGGTTTTCCTTGTAATGATTTTGGTTATTATGAAGAAAACCAAGAAAATGTCTAGATATCAGCTCCTACAAAGCCGATTGTATCATATTTGAGACCTCTACGTCATCAGTGTGATATGTGAAAAACCTGATGTATACAATCAGATACATGCAGTAGCTGGATAATCCACCAGGGATCAGGAATGAATGCATCAGAGGGCCTTAATAATAAATTAATTGGAATATTTTTGTCAATTTTAAAAAAAATGAGATAAGAAAAACTTTCAAATTGTTACTAATACTTCAATAGGAATATTTAATGGGTGGTGTAATGTAAATAACTTTAATTTATAGTAAAACCGTGTTGAACATCTGTGTATCATATTTGATACAGCAGGGATTAATGATAATAATAATTAACTATTTGAAAATGTTATCAATTTATTGCATTTCATACATTATGCATTAAATAAAGCAACTGAAATATCGTGATAATATTTTTGGGCCATATCGCCCAGCCCTAGGTCTATTCATTTTTTCCATGACTGTAGATATTTGTGGAGTTGTGAGTTAATTCTGTGAAGCAGAAAACCTAAAACGATAAAATAATGAAATTGGTCTCGAAATACAAAGATTTACTAAAATTCAATGAATCTAAAGAGGTAATTTAAAGTCAAAGTACAAGTGCAAAATTTTTATAGAGTTTTTCTGTATTCATGTTCCAGATGTCTCCTACCTGCCCCAGGTGTCCTGTCCGTCACAGGTGAGTGGGCGGAGCTCGTCGTAGGGGAATGCGTTGTCCAGGTAACTGTTGTAGGCATGGTAGAACATGGACCTGATGCGCTGCCTGCACAGAAAACAACATCATTTATCTACACATTCATATAGATATATTGTGAAATTGAGAGAGAGAGATCTCTCTCCCTCGCCACATTCAATAAGGCTTTATTGGCACAAATGACAACAATATTGCCAAATTACAAAAGTTTACCAAAGTACAAATTTTTCCAAATATTTGGACAACATAATAACAGTAAGATATAAGAATCAATAAAACAAAATAGATCCATTTCATAAAATATATGTGTGAGACAAAAGTCCATTTCCAGTAGTTCAAGTCAAACAGCCCCAACCAAGTATTGAGTCATATAGATGGACATACTTTTCAGAGGCCAACATTTACATATTAAACATACTTCTTAAAATTGGTCTTTTGTAATATTCAAATCTTTTTGAGACACTGAATTTTAGGTCTTCATTAAATGTAAGCCATAATCATTATAATTAGAAGAATTTAAATAAATGAAGACATTGAATGTTTCGTTCTGTGTGTAATGGATCTATGTAATGTGTAATTTCACCTTTTTGAATTTAATTACTTACATAAATAAACTTTTCTATCATATTCTAATTTATTGAAATGCACCTGTATGTGTTGTCTGGTCTCTCAGGCTTTGACAGGCGCTCACATATCTTGCTGCATCTGTGGCGCTGATACTATGTTCACCAAGTACATGCTGCATTTTAGTCTGCTCTGGAAGCAGAGTCTTGGTCTGTACTACAGTAAGAAGTGCTGCTCTGTCTCCACCATACATTATATATATATATATATATATATATATATATATATATATATATATAATGTATGGTGGAGACAGAGCAGCACTTCTTACTGTAGTACATATATATATATACCCTCTCTCTCTAAATCCGTGGTGTATTCCTCTCAGGTGTGTTCCTGTTTACCTGACAGCAGACATCTCCTCCTCGGTGAAGTGTCGTGCTGTCACGTCGCTCAGCAGACAAAAAAACAGCGTCACGCACACGGAAGCGCGCATGGATGCACACCAGGAGACCCGGGAGCGCGCCGCAGGTGAACACGGACACTAAAACACAGAAAAACACAGAAAAAGGCGAAAGAAACACACGATGACAAGTGTGTCAGCTGTCAGGAAGAGAATTCACTGCGCATGCGTGGTCCGGTGCGCTTCGTTCAAGAGCAACCCGGTTTTTATTTTAGCAACGTTTCCAAAAGTGAATAAAACACTTAAAAATAAACAGCACAACGAACTGAATGAACTGTGAGAGATAACACAAATAAACCTTATTCACCTGGGGTTGTTTTTAATATTGAATTTATTAGTTTATTATCTATTAAACTGTGATATTATCACTTTGTTCACTTGTTTGACTCTTCAAGTCGCAGCTGCAGCCCATTCAACAGCACAACTGCACCTAAATATTACATTAAACACTGGAGCGGATGCTGCCCTCTGACCCTGGGGAGCGTCCCACCGGGTCCTGGTCC
Source organism: Centropristis striata (assembly GCF_030273125.1). NCBI lineage: Eukaryota > Metazoa > Chordata > Actinopteri > Perciformes > Serranidae > Centropristis > Centropristis striata. The sequence goes on from NC_081521.1 coordinate 15,765,655, forward strand.
CGGTCCCGGTCCCGGTCCCATCCAGCAGCTCTCCGCTCTGCTGCTCTACTATCTCTGAGCGAGCAGCTGCTGAACCTTGTGAAGCTCAACAGAGCACATCGCACCAGACAGGAAATCCGACACAGAATTAACGTAATACACTTCCGCCCCCTTTCAAAAATTAAACACAATGCGCAGTTCATGTAACCAAACCTAAAACAACCTCATAACAACATTACGTCTTGACCAGGTCAAGGGTCAACAGTCATAGTGACTAGTGCAGTGCCTGTAGGAAGTATGTATTTGTACATTACATGCCACACTACAACATCTGCAACTCCATAAAACACTTACTTTTCATAAGATACGCACACCATTCAGCACATACACATTGAACATTGATATTCGCTGGAAACTATTCGAATATTATTGGAAAATCGAACCTTGTAGCGCACTTTAAATGATCCAATGATCTTCTCCCTCTTCACCACCCTCTGCAGAGACTTCCAATATGAGGCCTTGCAGCTCCCAGACCAGACTGAGATGCAGCTGGTCAGCAGGCTCTTGATGGTCCCTCTGTAGAAGGTGGAGAAGATGGGAGGGGGGAGGGAGGCTCTTCTCATCCGTCGCAGGAAGTGCAGGCACTGCTGAGCTTTCTTCACCAGGGATGTAGTGCAGAGTGACCAGCCGAGGTTGTCTGTGATGTGCACCCCCAGGAACTTAGTGCTGCTGACAACCTCCACCGCTGGAATGATGAATCATTGGACAGTGGACAAAAGGACAAAGCCTGACATTTAATGCAGGAGTTTTGGGAGTGGATGGTGAGAACAGACCATATTGAGAAACGCCTTGCTTGTGCAGCTCAATAATCCTGCCAAGTGGCGTTCTAGATTAGTGTTACTATGGGGGCCGAGGAGGGGTCAGTGTTTAATTAGAGGCACATTGAAAAACGGCAAAGATGATATTTAAGCAATCAAAACCTTTATTTTAGCTTTGTTTAAATCTCATTTAAGTATATTTGGAAGATACAAATACACTGATTGAAAAAATGAGACTCACCAACAATAACAGTTATTTTTGTACGACAGTGACATTTCTCATTTTTGTGCACAATCACTTTTTTATTTTGAAAGTGCAGTACAGTGAGAATTATCTTTTTTTAATATATATGTACACAAGCTTTTATTGCATAATTCAACTATTATGTAATGTGCACATACTAGGTTCCTTTTGTGTACAATTAGATATTGTTTGAACAAAAAATAGGTAAAAAATCGTTAGAATTTGATCATTTTATTATTAATTTGACACAGGGGCCACAGCAGGGGCCAAGGGCTTCTTCACAGGGGCAGTAGTATATATATATATATATATATATATATATATATATATATATATATATATATATATATATATATATATATATGATACATTTAAATGACAGATTTCAGGTGACAAGATATTGTAAAAATGAAGATTGTTCGCTAGAAACATTTTTATTAGATCTGGAGGGATTGGTAGAAATGATTTATTGTTGATATTTGATTTAAATCAGATTATTCGTTAAAAATGTGATTAAAAATAGTTTCAGAGGTGGTTAAAATGCATAAATTAAATAAATTAGATGTATAAACCTGTATAAATAGTATAATTTTAACATTGAAGGTGCAATAAATATATTTAATAAGTAATTCGGCAATAAGATATCTGGTTCCTTCAATTTAATATGTTTTGGTTTAGAAATTAAAGCGTCACTGGGAACAATACGGTTATGAAATAAAATATATTAAAATACATATTTTAATAGAAATTAGTTCATAATGAGATAAAATAATATTCATCAAAATAATGTTGTGAAAATGTATGATGAAATAACAATAATGTCTGCAATGAATTTAATACATTTCTTTAATTCACATATTGTTGTTTAATTAAATTTGTCACAGTTTACTTGTGTGATGATTTATTTGGTATTTTCTTTATCATGGAGATAATAGAGTACACATAATACTGCTGATTTTAACAATAAATGGCCTCTGATCTCTAATCTTTTATAAACTTAAATTATTTGGGGCTTTATTAAGGGTTATAATAGTTTACTAACTGTGCCTGCTGTTTATGAATGATTATAAATCATTTTTCTCATCAGTTAAATAAAATGCATGTTAGTAATAAAGCAGGAAAGATTTGTGTGGAGACGTTTTGCTTCCAGCTGTTTTCATTTATTGTCTTTATTTGAGTCCTAGCTCCTTTTTTCCTTTTTGTTGTTTTATAGTTGCCTTTTTAATTGAATATGGTTGATTATTTGTAATAATAACCCCTGAATCTATCTATCTATCTATCTATCTATCTATCTATCTATCTATCTATCTCTCTCTCTCTCTCTCTCTCTCTCTCTCTCTCTATATATATATATATATATATATATATAATATGTTAACTGTTTTTTAAGAATTTTTACTTTTATTTATTGTTTTATTTGTGTGCTCTGCGAGAGTTTGTCTGGTGTAAATGTGTGTCAATAATGTAAATAAATAAATAAATACTATTTTTTTCCGAGGAGACGTGAACGGAGACGTTGATGTGACGTGATCGCGTTTGTCTGTTACCATGGATACAGGGTTCAACAGGAGCTGACGTTAGTTCACTAAACAAATTCTCAAACAAAACCCGTTAATTTCTGTAGAACTGGGTGAGTACAGCTTTGAAAAGTTAATATATTTGAGAAGGTGTTTTTTTGAAGGCCAGTCTCTCATTTACGCCTTATTTTAACTTGACGCTAACCCTTTGTTAGCTACATTAGCGAAGCTTGGTCAAAGATACTGGATATAAGGAAGATGGCGTATTACGAGCTTCAACAATGCTGATAAAACGTGGACGTCAAGAATTATTTATTCATGTTTCCTTCGCTAACATGAGATATTTACAGAACTAACAATCACATTTAGCGTTACAAGCATTGACATGACACAGTCTCGCGAGACTGGGCGACTATTTCTGTTGGCAGATCTCGCGAGAGTGAGCTGATGCATTGCCGGTTAAGTTAATTAATGCCGTCTCAGTCGCTAAAGTTATTGTTAATTAATTTATATACGTCAGATGGGGATGCAGTATCTGCATTTATGTACAGTCACTGAGATTGCCGCCTGGTCTGGAACAGTTAATTTTCTCCTGAATTGTCCGTCAGAAAAATGACATTTTTGTGTCAGAATGTTCAGAAGACATGTGTCCTGTAAAAAAATGGGTCCAACATTTACTTGGAGACTTGGTGACTCTGGGACAAAAGACTCGGTCATAACCTGAGCCTTCATTTCTCCCATTGGAATCAATGACCTGCTGCTGGTTTCCTAAATGGGCGTGGCAGGATCTGAACCCACCTGACACAGGTACAGGAGCTGATTGGTCAGTGAACTGAGCACTGACTGGATTTAAATTCAACAACATCCACAGTTAGTTAATAAACGCTAACGGTTACAGCTAAGGTAGATTTAAAAAAAATCAACATATGGACTTTACAGTGGACTCCAAAACCACATAACTATTTAATTGTCATACCATTTTTAAAAATGCCAACAAGTTTTCAGTCGCACTCTTTGAAACCCACCAACCAGTCACATTTGAAAAGTGTGTTTTCATACAGTCTATGGTTTTCTGTCAAAGATTGCAACAGTTTATCATACAAAGAAACCAAAGTGTTGGAGCCTATTCATTCTTTGTATTTTGGGAATGCTGATGACTATTGTAGGTTAACTATTAATATTGATTATAATTGTTTTTTTGTTGAATGAGAGAAGGGAGTGAGGAGTGAAACAATTTATCAACCACTACTTTTGTTATTTTTGCTTATTGTTGGAAGTCAACCCGGAGTATATTTCTGTTTTGTAAATAAATCCCACCACCTTTGGTTAAAACTGAAACTCCATGAGTTCTTATTATTTAGTGAGTTGTATACCTCCTCCTCACAGACTACTTTGATATTTTTTACCTTTTTTGAAAGCAAGAGTAGCCGTAACACAAAGTTAGCAAAAATCTCTTTAGCAGAGCAGAGAGGAGAGGACAGGAGAGGCTGGGAACGTGGCAATACTTAAATATGTACATTATGTGGATCAAACCTTTTTCTTCTTTTTGCAACATTCATGATTTTTATTTTTCGATGTTATTCAATTTTTTAAATAAATCATTTTTCAAAGAAATTCAACTTTTATATATTGCAGTGAATTACAAACCCATGATGATTAAGATGTAAAATTATCAAAAAACGCCCTGAAAACGACTCATTGGGGTTCATAGGATTTAAAGCTAAATGTTCTCCCCAGCAGCAGTGATAGACACTATTCATACTTAATAATTAGCAGCTTAGTATTATATTTAAACCCTTAACAGTGTATTTATCTGTATTGTTCATATTATTCTGAAGACTACAATTACAGTATTGGCTCTCTGACCCCATATTATCTGTCACGTTAACCTAACAATCACCGGACTCACTGGAAAAAACTGTATTACTAATCTCTTGTCTTGGTTTGCACTTCCATGGCGACAGTAAAGTTAGCCAGTAAGCACTTAGTATTAACCCTACATTTACTAGATGACACTGTGTTATTGGGTTTTACTATATAACTCTCTTTGGACCAGTGATATTTACATCACTGCTGAATAGTTTGTTGTTTGAATCTTTCATGTCTTTATCCTCACCGTGGCATTTCTTTAAATGAGAGAGACTATACCTGGAATAGCTTCACAAACAGGTGACAGGACAGTAATCAATCATCATGAGCTGCTCATCGGGTTCACTGTGTCCACATCTGCAAACATGATCACATCTGTTTAATATTCTTATAGAAGATGGAGACTGTTCTGGAGTCAGAGAGTGAGGAGCAAGGAGGAGGAGAGACACGGAAGGAGGAGGAGGAGGAGGAGGAGGAGGAGGAGGAGGAGGAGGAGGAGGACAGAGAGGCGATGAAGCTGGAGGGACCTCTCCATGTTTCAGCTCCTCGGCAGCATGTGTGAGTGTCCATGACTCATAAACACACACTGACACAGGACAGGGCTTGTCTGCACATCGTTCATTCAGATGATCTATTAATACATTTATGGCTGAAACAATTAGTCATTTAATTGATTGGCTTAAATTAATTGACAACAATTCATATTCATAATGTACTGTTTGAGTTGCAACATTAATAGTACTGTCAGTTAGGTCTAAAGTAATTATAACTTAATAAAATGTTTGCCATGAATTGTTTAGTTTATTTATTCAGTGATAATGATTGACGATGAATTCCATAAGAAAGAAAAGCAGCAAATCCTCACATTTGAGAAGATGGAACCAGAGAGTTCTTTTAATTTCTGCTTGAAAGAAGACTTAAAAACTAAGTGTTAAAGATGACTTTTATAAATAGAATGCTTTTATTATGTTTTTAATCTCTTCAGTTTTATGTCTGTTCAATGTGAAGCACTTTGTGCAGCATTTCATGTATGAAAAGTGCTCTACAAATCAAGTTTACTATTATTATTATTATTATTATTATTATTATTATTATTATTAATAATAATAATAATAATAAACAATCAACAGATGTTTGCTTTTTAAGTGATGAATTGTTTCAGCAGCATTCATCCGATTCACAGCAAGTCAGTTTTCAATGTTCTGCCAGGCAGAATGAACTAAATGTTCCACAGTGTCCACCCTCTGGGCTCCTCAGGGTCCAGATATCTGATCTCATACATAAAGTCAGTGATGGTGCTACCAGACTTTGTGGCTGTAATCGTCCACTGTCTTTCTGTCCTTCACCAGCCTGAAGTTGGACAATGCAGACGACCTGAGTCCTGAGTCCTACAGGGTTAACTCCCCAGCAGAGATTCGACTGTTGGCCGTAGCCGACAACTTCCAGCGTCAGTATTCACACTTGTATCCTGACCGCAAACCGCTTCTGCTCTGCCCTTTCAACGAATGTGGTGTTCAGGTAACAGCAACGATTCGACTCGACTCACTGGACTGTTTCCATTTCCGTTTTCACCTTTTTTTTCTTCTCTTTTTCCTTCTTTGGGAAGAGAAACACCATGCCATCCTCAGATCCTCAAACAGTTCACATGCTATACAGATGTCTGTCCAAAGCCCCTTGCATAGTGCCGTTTCATGCCGGGACATTTACAGCTCTGTAACATCTCACCTCCACTATGAACGCGCCCGAAGCGTGATGCCGGGATCAAAAGATCCCACCAATTTTCCGCCTCCAGAGATCACAGAGGAGAAACAGTGGTGAGACTGTTGGAAGCAGGGCCACTATGAATGGGCCATCGTGGCAAAGCGGGATATTTGACGTCTAACACACACCTCCCACTTGGTCCGACAGTCATCCAATCACTGTTCAGCTGCACAACAACTGCGGCCGCCGTCGCTAACTGTGCACAGCGTCCACCACTTATTGTAAATAAACCAGCATGGCTAACTGTACACGTGGTGTCCGCCACTGATCGTAAACAAACCGGAGTGTCCAGTGCTTGTTGTAAACAAACGGAGGTCGCCTAGTAAACACATGCTGCTGCAGCACAAACACACTGTACTGCTACAGAGCTAACTGTTAGCCTATTAGCACTGTGCGTCTCCTCCACCTCGTTCAGCGACACCAGACCGCACTATGAAAGGGCAGAATATCACTTTGCCTTCGCTGGATCACTATGAATGACCGAAGGCGAAAAAAGCCACCATAGATCTTTCCGGCAATATAGTGGGACTTTTGCGGAACTGCACTATGAAAGGGGCTTATGTTACTGTGTATGTTTTTGTAATATTCAGAAGTTTGTGTCGACGACTCTTCGGCCCACACCGACAGTCTACCCTGAGCTCTTCACCTGGGAGGGCTGTGCCTCCTTTGTGGCTAATTTCCTGTCTCTGGACCCTTTGGAGCCGCCCGTGGACCTGGTGAGGAAGCTTACACTAGTTTGGTGATAATCATTTGATCCACTTTAGTTCAATAGCTGTTGGAATGTCATTTAACTTCCTGATGATCTAAACAGACTTTTTGTTTGGACTTCTGCTCAGTGGATGATGGCATTGTGGCAAAAGGCTGCAGAGAGGGTTTCTTTCATCATGCCACATTCAGACCATGTAGAAGTTACAATAACTACAATAACTGTTAAAAGTAATAAAATAAAATGGATATAGTGCTATAGTGCCCACGCACAGTGTGTTTGTACCCCGACACCACTAACTCCACAATCATACAACTGTCTTTAATTGTCAAATGACGGATCACAAGTTGTTTCCTTCTAATGGTGCTACAGCTGTTTAGGATTTCTCTAAAGTTGGGGAACTGTGAGAGACAGATTATTTAAAAAACAGTCAAAATTGTGTGTTGATGCTGATTTGACAAAGTGGTGAAACGGTGTAACTACAGTTTCCAGGTGCTTCACGTGGTGTTGTTGGTATTTGGCCCAGAAAGACTTTTCTCACAGACTCATATCGGTAAAGGAACATAAATAAGCTGTAAATAAGCAGTGCTTTTCTAAACACTCAAAGGCGCTTTACACGGAATAAATAAACAAATGAAGAGAATTTAAAAAATGAAGAGAATAAAAATGTTTAAAAATCAGTGGTTGTAGGCGGATTTGAAGAGGTGAGTTTTTAGGGGTTTTTTGGGGGGGGTAGGCTGTAGCAGTAGTCGAGTCTGAATGTGATGAAGGCGTGGGTGAAGGTTCTCAGCAGCTGGAAGGGTGAGGGATGAACGGAGGCAGGCAATGTTCATGAGGTGGAAAAAGGCTGTTTTAGTGATGTTTTTGATGCTTTTGTCGAAGGAGTAAATTTGGTCGAAGGTGGCAGCAAGGTTACGGATGTGAGGAGAAGGGAGCACAGTGGAGCCGTCAGTGGAGATGTACAATGAGTGTACTGCTCCTATGAAATGATTCACCTCAGCAACATGGTCATGCTCAGCAGAAAGGTGGATGAAAGACAAGAAAGGAACGTTGTGCAACGGAGACTTGACATGCACACACACATCCATAAATACACACACATACACTGAAAGGAAAGGTGTGTGTGTGTGTGTGTGTGTGTGTGTGTGTGTGAATTTGTGATTTATTTTTTTCGATAATTTGTGGGTTTTTTGTGTACATTCGTGATTTATTTCTGGTAAATTTGTCATTTTTTTCTGGTGAATTTGTCATTATTTTCTGGTAAATTTGTTTTTTTTTCTTGCAAATTTGTGAATTTTTATCTATATCTTATAGTATATTTTGTTCTCGTTAATTTGTGATTTTTTTTTCTGGTAAATTTGTGAGGTTTTTTTAGTGTGGTGACCTTTGACCTTTCCTGTTGAATGCGTTGATGGTGCGTTTTAAATCTTTGTTGACACTTTGTTGTGTGTGTGTGTGTGTGTGTGTGTGTGTGTGTGTGTGTGTGTTGCGGTCCCAGCCCAGGTACCTGTTCTCTTCCAGCTCGGTGCTGCAGAGTCAGAAAGCCACATGTTTTGACTTTGCCACCCTGCTGTGCAGCCTGCTGCTGGGCTCGCACTACGACGCGTACTGTGTCAGCGGCTATGCTGTCAAAGAGCTGTGTGTGTTGGAGCAGAGCCTGAAGGAGCGCCCCCTGCTGGACACTGAGCTCAATGTAAGTGCTGCTCCCTGTGCAATGTACATTACTGCATCATTACTGTACACAGGGCTGGGAGGGTTACTTTAAAGTGTATTCTGACACAGTTAGAAAAAATGTAATTAGTAACATCTAAATATCACAGACATAAGGGAATGTAACTTGATATCAAAGGTCGGTGTGTGTTCTCTGACCTCCAGGTCCAGTTAATGTTTATCTGTCATTACATCTGTAAAGATGGAGATGTCACGGACCATAGCGCAAAAACTGATAGAACGTAAAAGTCAAAGTTAAAGTCAGCTTTATTGTCATTTTCTTCACATGTAGCAGACATACAAAAGAATCAAAATTATGTTTCTAACTATGCCACAATGAACACAAGACAAGACATTTCTAACACTTAAAGTTAACAGTAAGAAAAGTAAAGTGCACAGAACAAACTTATAATGGGGACAAACCTATCCTAACACTAAAGTAGACAATAAATAAAGTGCACAGTAGATGAAGACGTTTAAAAATAAACTAAGACAGAAATCTGACACAACAAGAAAAAAGTAATCGTAATCATCTAAATATAAAGACATAAAGGAATATAACTTGATATCAAAGGTCAATGTGTGGTTTGAAACACACACATCAGGTTAGTTATAATCAAACTGAGGGACGGCTAACTCTCCGAGAACAAGTGTGTTCTCAGTCTCAATATTAGAATAAGAACATGTTACTGTGGACTTTCACTTCCACAGGAAAGGGCGAGGAAACATGCAGAGATATGAACGTGTGTGCTTGCTTGTGCTTTGTGTTTGTATGCGCAGAGTGTGATCTCAGCGCAGGAGCTACAGGAGAATAAATACACAGTGAAACCTCCAAGGGAGCTGAAGAGTCACTTTCTGACGCAGCAAGAGAAGAAGAAACAGGATGCAGAGGCTGCGTTGCTGCAGAAACAAAAACTACACGAGGTAACGCCATGTTTTTACTGAAAAACAGTTCAAAGCTCTCCCCCTCCCCTGTCAACACCAACACCGTCTTTATGAACAGGAGAGTGAGCGGCGACCTGCCGACCCCCTGCGAGGACTGCGGGTGCACTGCTGGGTGCTGGTGCTGTCAGGGAGTCGGAGCGTCCGGCAGAACTTCTTCATCGACCCCCTGAGTGGGAAAGGTTACGCCACCGACCATGACAACTTTCTGGGCATCGAGAGCGTGTGGAACAATCTCAACTACTACGTCAACATGCAGGACTGCAGGAACGGCTGCGCTGTGAGTTCACAGATCTCCACACATCTCATTCACAAACAGCCTGTACGCACAAGTCTATGTACAAATGTTTTACACACAAATCTGGATTAATCAGTATTTTTCTCCCTGATTTTGTTTGCACTCTGCGAAGAAATGTAGAACTGCCTTCGACCCTTCGTAAGCACAAATGATGTCGGTCTCAGACAATACAAACACACACATTTTAGCTAAATGCATAGCAAATTAAAAATGCATTCATTAAAGGTTTTCCTCTACAACAGTGATAAAACAGTTCATTTATGGCCAAATAATGCGCCAAATGTGTTAAATAACTCAAACTTTCATCCTCTTCAATCAGCGTCAGTCAACTGCTGAACATTTAAATAAATAGTAAATAAAAATAATTAAATAGTTAACGCAAATGTTTAAATCACCACAAGCAGTGTTTCTGCATTATATATTATGCTCTTGATCGGCCAATAACATTGTGCATTCCTGTTTTTGTGTGTGTGTGTGTGTGTGTGTGTGTGTGTGTAGGGTATGGTGTATGATCTGGAAGATTTACAGATGTGGGAGCCAGTCCTGTACGGTGCAACCAGCAAGAAGCAGCTGATTCTTGATGTCTTAGACAAAAAGGAGAGACAGATGATCAGCAAAAAAATCAATGAGGAGGAGGTGTGTTTGTGTGTGTGTGTGTGTGTGTGTGTTCGCTGTTTTAGTGTGTGTGTGTGCAAAACTAAATCTCAATCTTTATGTTTATATTTGTAAGGAGTGGATATTTAGACTCAGCAGCAGGACGCAGACGTAGAGCAGGTACGACTAAAGCAGCAGGCAGGCAAACAGATAAATGACATAAATATGTATATTATATATGTATTATTGTTAATCCCATTAAAAGTGCCAAACCAACAGTGACTGTCTGGACTAACAGGTGGCGTGTGTGTATCCCAGCCGCTGAGCCACACTGTTGCACAGGGTCACATGTTTCTTCCGTGCCATGAGGGATGTCGGTGATTGATCCATTATCTGTTGACTGCCTTTGCTGCTGTATCTCCACAGGTCACAGATTAAAGTGAAAGAGTCGAGTCACATTCGTCCAGCTGAATTATTTGAATCCCCCTGCTGTTCATCTGGCTTTCATATTTAGAGTATGGTCTCTTTTTACATTTTGGAGGGCAAGATATAGAAATTACTTCTTGATAAGAGGCATCTTTCTAGGCCTTTTCAAAGATTACAAGAATTTCCTCTTTCATTGTCCTTTAGAATCTGTAAATACCTAAAGTGATCCTGATTTTCCAGCTGAGGTCCTGGACTGTGGTTTGTTTTTAAAGGATGAAGAGCAGCCAAAAGTTTTTCAGATGCCACGATCCTGGGTCAGCTACATTACGATCTCAAAGAAAGGTACAGTAACTCCTCCTGAGCACTGTTAGCATGTGATGCTACATTGTCCTGACACCTCAAGGTCCAGTTAATGTTTATCTGTCATGACATCTGTAAAGATATAAAAACTGATAAAATGTAAAAGCGTCAAGACAGAATCGTAAAACAACCTGAAGTCCCAGTTAGGGGTGGGCGATGTGGCCCTAAAAAAATATCACAATAGTTCAGGGTATTTTTACGATAACGATATTCTTGATGATATTACAAAATACTGAAAAATATATAGGAAAATATGGTGTTTTAGTCTGTATAAATAAATAAAAAATGTTCAACAAAAAAAAAAATCAATCATAAATCTAAAATGTAGTGTAAATTGCAAGTCTCTACTCTTGCCAAATACAAAAAATGTACTCTTGTCTCTTGAGTATTAGCAAATAAAAAATAACCATCTAGGGGGTCTGGGGGCCTGCCAAATTTGGTATATTTTTAAGTAAAATGCATCAATCGTGTGCACTTTGAGAGCTAAATGAGACAGATCACCTCACATAACATCTTTCACAGGATTTCTTTCCATTAAAAGCCCAAATTTGGTGCCTCTCACACTATTCCACTATTCCATCATAAACACTGATCTTAATCATTGCATATTTAAATGAAATATTGTAAAGGTGAATTAAGGTTCTTGTATGTTTTATTTAAGGCATCTTATTTTGACACTCTGCTGAGCAGAGACACATCGCAAAATAAGTTTTTTATTATGAATAGTGTAAATATACTTTCAGTAGCTTGAAATGTGACGTTAGTGCAGCATAAGAGACTCTGGTGGGCCGCCACAGTCTAGGTAGTTAATGGGAAACCCTTACGTCTCTACGTCAAGAAGTAGGAATGTTGCTAATATAATGATCTGCATTTTACTCATAAAAAAAAATACCGGTATAATCGTGAACAATATGATATGGCACACCCATAGTCCCAGTGTCCATCAAACACTGACAGCTGTCAACCACTCGACCCAACGTCGTGATATGATCATTGCTTAAAAAGTACCAACTCCCATTCATCAACAGTGTGCGGATTGCTTTAGGTGGGGAAGAGTGCTGTCACTTTCCCCACCATTATGCTTGCAAAGTCAAAGCGAATTCATTCAAACTAACTCAAACTTCAGTGTCAGCAGAATCCTCATCCTGAGGTGGTTAAAGGTCACAATGTGTATAAGGTAACAATGTGTATAGGAGCAAGTCAACAATTGACTTTTCTGACTCCACTAATATATTACAACACAGAACACAAAGTGAAAGTGCAGAGGGAGCCAGATCATCACGGACGGCTCCCAACCCCCCTTTACAGCCTTTACAGCAACATCATGGTCCATCGGGACCTTTAACTGTGGACACAAAACCTAAAAACACATCACAACGAGGCAGAAACCCCTGGACTATTATTATTATTATTATCCAAATGATTGGAAGAGATTGATCAATAAAGTTTTGAGAAGATATACACTTTATGTGTCAAGAAGAAATCACATTGTCACAATCATTTCACGGAAAAAGGTAAAAAAAATATTTTATTACAACTTTATGGGCGACCGTGTAGTTATTGTTATGAATAGTAGCATTGTTTGTCCTGTTTGTTATTGTTTTGTCGTTTTTGTTTGTCTTGCAATAACTGGAGGATATCTGTCTTGATATGTTATATGGATGAGCTGGTCACCTCTCAGTCTGACAGCGGAGATAAGAGACCAACATTGGTCTGAACGTCCTGGCCGTGGTGCTGCCATCACATGAAGCCCGGTTATTCTAGGCTCGCTTAAGAGACATTTCAAAAACTCCTCCAGAAGGTTCAGGGAGATGATCACTTCATTTGTGCATCTGTTTATGGTGAATTGCTTTGACTGCTGCGTGTTCAGGAGACGTGTCGTGCTCCATCTGATATGTCTGTATAGGAAGTGACAATAACAACACCGTGGCCCCCTGAAAAGGGTCAAAAATATTTAACTAAAAGCACTGAGTGATGGCATAAAAAGTCTAATAACACATGAAGTGTAGAGAGATGCATACATAGATCAGCGCCAATATCCAGCATGAGTCTGACACTCATGCCGTCAGATAACCAAACGCTGCCTCTTCCTGTCTGTCTGTCCGTCCGTCCGTCCGTCCGTCTGTCTGTCTGTCTGTCTGTCTGTCTGTCTGTCTGTCTGTCCATCGACCTACCTACCTACCTCTCCATCTCTCCACATCTCCTCCCTTGTTCAGACCTGGAGACCTGCTGGCCCGGAGGACAGAGGGTGACCCGCTACAGAAAATCAAAACTGGAGACGTTTGCAGCGTATCTGAGGAAAGACGGACTGGTCACACGGCAGACTACATACAAGGACGCGGACTGTGAGTGGTTGAAGACAAACTTTTGTGGAGTTTATTGTTTATTCTATCTATTATTGGATCCCCATTAGTCTTCATAGAGATGAGGACTATTCTTCCTGGGTTCCACATTAAATCAAACAATTATTACACAATTACATCATTACAGCATTTATACAGAGAATAACATGAAGTCATTCATCCTTACGTGATTATAATGTATATTAACATGGTTATAATATATATTAAGTAGTACAAGACATGCTTATAAAAGAGTTACATGATTATAGAAGAGTATACGAGGTAAGCATAAAATGTACCATGATGTTCAATGCAGATGTATTAACATGCTTGAGTTTAACTTAACATGATTTCCTAATTTCATAGAAGGCTATTGCAACATAATATTATGACGAAACACTGCTTCTCTCAGTTTCAGTTTAAAACTGTGGCGTGGAGAAGAAATACAAGGACACATTAAGCTTTTAGGATAAGGACAGTTACTGTTGTTTCTAGAGTTTCTACTGTTGTTTCTAGAGTTTCTACTGTTGTTTCTGGAATTTCTGCCTTTATGTCTGGAGTTTCTACAGTTGTTTTTTATATTTGGTACTGTTGTTTCTAGAGTTTCTACCGTTGTTTCTAGATTTGGTACTGTTGTTTCTAGAGTTTCTACTGTCGTTTCTAGAGTTTCTACTGATATTTCCACTGTTGTTTCTGGAGTTTCTACTGTTGTGTCTAGAGTTTCTACTGATGTTTCTGGAGTTTCTATTGATGTTTCTAGAGTTTCTACTGTTGTTTCTAGAGTTTCTACTGATGTTTCTACTGATGTTTCAACTGCTGTTTCTGGAGTTTCTACTGATGTTTCTACTGTTGTTCCTGGAGTTTCTACTGATGTTTCTATTGTTCTTTCTGTAGTTTCTACTGATGTTTCTAAAGTTTCTACAGTTGTTTCTGGATTTGGTACTGTTGTTTCTAGAGTTTCTACTGTTGTTTCTACTGATGTTTCAACTGCTGTTTCCGGAGTTTCTACTGATGTTCCTACTGTTGGTTCTGGAGTTTCTACTGATGTTTCTAGAGTTTCTACCATTGCTTCGGGGGTTTCTACTGTTGTTTCTACTGATGTTTCTACTGTTCTTTCTGGAGTTTCTACCGTTGCTTCGGGGGTTTCTACTGTTGTTTCTACTGATGTTTCTACTGTTCTTTCTGGAGTTTCTACTGTTGTTTTTCCTGATGCTTCTGGAGTTTCTACTGTTGTTTCTAGAGTTTCTGCTGGTGTTTCTGGAGTTTCTACTGATGTTTTTAGAGTTTCTACCGTTGCGTCAGGGGTTTTACTTTTGTTTCTGGAGTTTCTTCCAGTTTTTTAGAGTTTCTTCTAATATTTGTAGAGTTTCTGCTGTTGATTCTGGAAACTGTTGTTTCTACTGTTATAGAGTTTCTATAGTTATATCGAGAGTTTTGCGTCAATGCTCATAGAAGTGTGTTTGTGTGTGTGTTGAAGGCACCGAGGTCACCATGGTGAAGGAGTGGTATCAGTACAGAAAGGACCACCTGGAGGAGAGGGAGATGGACAACACGCTCACCACAGAGCGCTTCAGACGTGGACGACCCTTCAACCTTTTACGTAAATCTGCTTTCTGCTGCTGTCCTGTTAAAACCTCACATCTCCATTAACATGTTTTCACTGCCTGTGCAGGAGGACAGAGGTGTGGGATCAAATTCCCTTCGATTATTTCCTTCACCGTCATCCTCCTCCTGTCAGCTGCTACATTACATAAAATCTCACAGATGGGGATATTTGAAAACAAATATTTATTAGTATCAAAAGGAACCTTTGTGCCTCACTGGGGGCATTATTGGCTTTTACATTTTTCAATCATTTTAGGCTGTATTCATGCATGTTGCATACATTTTTGCAAAGGTTTGAAAGTGAGCCTCTATAATCAGCAGTGTAGGAATGTGACCCAGTACAGTACTCTTGGTAAAAGATTTTACTCAGTGAAAGTGGAAAATAATATTGATATCAAAAAAATGTTACAGACATTTTTGTCCTCTAAGGACACCAGAGCAACTTTTTGAAGGGGAAATGATATTAACAAACAAATATTTAGTGAAGTCGGTGTTGTCTTGGTGACTCAGTCCACAGGTTCACGTCCCTGAGCAGCGACTTGCAGCATGAGATGGAGTTCAGCAGCGCTCGTGTGGATGACCTGGTGCGGCGGGTGGATGCACCGAGTGAACTGACGGAGTTTTTCGAGGGCCGGAGTGACTTCCTGTACTACCGGCACGTCCAGTTCGATCAACGCGTCTCGTTTGCAGACACTCCGGAAGACCGACCGCTGCTGGTAAACATCTGTAAACAAGACAAACAGTCACACTCATGCTGTTGTGGAAATTGCAGACTCTAGACTCAGAGAAAATGAAAACTATGAGATCTTATGTTAAATTATATTTTATCATTTAACTGGACCAAGATGGGAAGAAACATTGAATTCCAAAATTCCTCCACACACATAGTTTTAAAAATCAGTAATTTTGAATGGTCGAGTCACTGGAGTTCAGCACCTTCTGCTGCTCAGCCCTTTTTAAAACAATGTTCCAAATACAACAGAAAAACATCTATCAACATATCTGTACATAAATATATATATGTCCTGTTTATAAACTAGAGAAAATGCTTGTGTCTGTTTGTGTGTGTGTGTGTGTGTGTGTGTGTGTGTGTGTGTGTGCGTGCTACAGAAAGTGGTGGAGTGTTTCCACAGGAACAGATCCAAACCAGCGAGCAAAGACGTGGCTGAGCGAGTGTTCCTGGTGGATCAGAGGCGGATCGAGTTGACCTTCCACTTAGAGGATTACCGAGTCGTCCCGTCAAAGATGAGCTTCATCAAACCGCGAGAGTCGACGGAAAACAAGAAGAAGGAGGAGTTCACACCTGACATGGTCTCCAGCTTCCAGGTACAGACAGCAGCAAACACAGCCCTTCAAAATAAGGTTTTTTTTTTTTTAAGTCTTGTCATGTACTAACAACATCTGTGTCTGTGTGTGGGGGTTTGAAAATTTATAAGAAAACATTCACAAATTTACGAGAAAAAACTCACAAATTCATGAGAAAAAAAATCACACATTTAGAAGAAAAAAAATTACTAATTTATGAGAAAAAAATCACTAATTTACAAGAAAAAAATCACAAATTTACAAGAAAGAAACTCACAAATTTATGGAAAAAAAACCCAAATGTACAAGAAAAAACTTACAAATTTACAAGAAAAAAACTCACAAATTTATGAAAAAACCACACATTTACGAGAAAAAAATGACTTGTTTATGAGAAAAAAAAAAAAAAATTTACAAAAAAACCTCACAAATTTGTGTCATGTACTAACTGTGTGTGTGTGTGTGTGTGTGTGTGTGTGTGTGTGTGTGTTCAGGTGGAGCCGGCCGATAAGCCTCTCCAGACGCTGGCTCTGTGCTCGATGCTGGACGCTCTGATAAAGGACGAGGAGAAGATGCTTCTCCAAGTCAAGGAGTCTAAGAAAGAGGTAACTGTGATTTACTCATTCTAGTTTATTTCAAACATGTAAAAAGAAAGCAAACTGGTCATACTGAAAATAATGATAATACACAAAATAGATTGATTGTTGATTTGATTTACGCTTCCAAAAAAGGTGTGGGAACCAATAATACCAATTATCTTTGTCTTCCAAAATACAGTAATTATAACTAATGTGTTTATATCAAGTATATAATGTGATCACTTACATGTTAAATTACTGTAATCAAAAAATATATATATAAAAAAAACTGCAGCAAAAGTGTATATCATCAATAAAAATAACAATAGTAAAAAAACATAAACAACAAAAAATATAAAAAAGTTATAATTTAAACGAGAGGATATAAAAAAATTGCAACAGTATATGCAGTACAGACGGACCATTGCACATTTAAGTGAAAATTGTGCCATGTGTGGTCTACATAAACTCACTATTTAACTATATATATATACATCTAATTTTATGTTTATATATGAAATAAAAACACAACAAAGTGTCAACAAAGATTTAAAACACACCATCAGTGCATTCAACAGGAAAGGTCAAATGTCAGGACCGGTGACCAGAACTCAGACGCAGACCAGAGATCAGAGAGATATGGATGATTTATTTGGATTTTTCACAAAGGAAAAACAGGTCGAAGAGGGGGCGCTGGGAATTCAGGAGCGGGTTCGGATCCAGAGCTCTCGGCTGGCTGGTGAGCTGGGCTGGGAACAGGTTGAGGCACGATGGTCTGAGGCGAGGCAGAGAAAACAAGGTTAGGAACAGGCACAAAAACAGAGTTCCTACTAAGTTGCTGGTGAGTCTCATACAAACTGATTCGACGATCCGGCGGGGACTGGAAGGCTGGTCTGGTCTTTTATAGGAGTGTTGATTGTGGAATGAGAAACCGGAGTGCAGGACTGATGAGATGCGTTGCAGGTGTGTAGGCTGGAGCTGCCGAGACCACGCCCCCCAGCAGTAATGCATGCCACAGACAAGTCACAACCGGGGGTTGTGACATCAAAGGTCACTACACTAAAAAAAAACTCACAAATTTACCAGAAAAAAAATGACAAATTAACGAGAACAAAATATACAAATTCATGAGATATAAATTCACAAATTTGCAAGAAAAAAATGACAAATTTACCAGAAAATAAAGACAAATTTACGAGAAAAAAAATGACAAATTTACGAGAAATAAATCACAAATTTACACAAAAAACCCACAAATTACTGAAAAAAATAAATCACAAATTTACGGGGGAAAAAATGAGAAAAAGCGTCAGCTCTTTCCCTCACAGATTGTGGACATTTGTTTACATGAAGCTCAGAGTGAAGAAACCGACCCAGAGACACTGAGAGTCCAACAGGCTGCAGATGAGAGAGACCTCACATTTTATTTTCAAATAAACAGTCTTTTGCCATTCACACTGTTTCAGTTTCTGTCCTGCTCGTGGAGGGACTGTGAGCTGTGGATGGGAACAAGTGTTCATTTGACCTTTCTTTTGCTTATTTTCTTGAAATTAGGTTAAAACTTTTGGTGCATTTGGACTAAAACTGAATGACTGTGATGAGCCTGGGAAAGTTCTCTGATACTTGTAAGAGTATTGTGGTGTTGCTCTTTCTTTTTTTAAAGAATAATAATTTAAAAAAAAAAAATTTATTCTCCCTTTTTTAAATACTTTATTTGTAGTTTTTCGTTTTACAAATGTATACCTTTCAATCCTTCTATCCCTCCCACCCTCCCATCCAAGGCTTCACAGCTTAATAAAATAATAAGATGAAACATTAGTAAATAAATAGATATCTGTTCATGCATGTAGATACAAACGCATCTGGTTGAAATTATCTGTACATATCCTGTACATTTGGTGGAAAGACTCCTGTAAGTTTATTAGAGCTGCCAGAGCAGCTTGAAGGTCCGACGCATGGAAATAATCCCACATGTTTGTTTATTTTCCTGTACTGGAGCATGTATGTGACGTAAACACGTACATGACGTGAGCAGATCTGAGCAGAGTTTTGCATCTTGGCCGTGTAGACGGACACGCTACGGCGGAGCGGATTAAACTTTTCCACTTTGGACAGTGGTTTCAGATTTTTGCGTTTTAAGCCCCAAAAACGCCGTCAACGTCTAAACGAAAGGCACTTCCGATGAAATATTTTGTCGTTTTTACCCGCAAGCTTCCTCGTGTAAACGGGGCCTGAGGAAGCATCATTTCACTGCTGCTCAGTTATCATCTGTGCTAACATAATGATCAATGAGTCTTTAACACTATAAACATGATTAACACAATGTGCTTCTGGAACACAGGACTATATATAATAGATCTTCCATAAGAAAATCAGCCATTTGCAGCTTTAATAGTCATTTACCACATTAACTATGTCTACAATGTATGTCTGTTGTTTTAATTAAAAAAAAAAAAAAAGCTTTTCTTTCAGAAATAAGGACATTGTGTTGCTGTTTTTACTTCAGTAAGTGTTCAGGGAGTGAATCCTTCTTCCACCACTCATGTGTGAGCAGGTGAGTGAGATTGTGAGGTGCAGAGAGCAGGAGGAGGCAGACGTTCAGCTGATCTTCTCCCCCTGGACGACAGTCGGAGCTGCAAGAGCTCGCAGCAAGAGACAGGAGATGGTGAGACACACACACGCGCTAGAAATAACAATGGAATTTCAAGAAGCATCGACGCAGTACTTTAAGTATAACAATAGAAACTCTATCACAGAAGAAACAACATTCTCCAGAAGAAACAGCAGAAACTTTACAAATATCAGAAGAAAATCTAAAAAATAGATGAAGCCCTACAAACAACAGTAAAAACTCCAGAAACAAAAGTAATAACTCCAGAAACAACAGTAGAAACTCTAGAAACATCAGTCGAAGTGCTAGAAACATTGGTAGAAGCTCTAGAAGCAACGCTTAAAAACTCTAGAAACATCAGTAGAAACTCTAGAAACAACAGTTGGGTAGAGAAACAGTACATGTCTAGTTTAACTGATGTTTTTAGAGTTTCTACTGTTGTTTCTAGAGTTTCTACTGTTGTTTATAGAGTTTCTTCTGTTGTTTATAGAGTGTTTACTGATGTTTTTAAAGTTTCTACTGATGTTTTTGGAGTTTCTACTGTTGTTTATAGAGTTTTTACTGTTGTTTGTAGGGCTTCATATATTTTTTAGATTTTCTTCTGATATTTGTAAAGTTTCTGCTAGTTTCTAGAGAAACTCTAGAAACAACAGTTAAAGCTCTAGAAACATTAGTTAAACTACTTATGAATTGTTTCTCTACCCAACAAACATTTACTCAGACCTACTCGTACTAGTATTTTAATTTTCTTATTGTAGAAATGGATAAATAGTATAGTATAAATAGTGAACTTTTTCCTCCACTGCAGTGATTTGGCAGGTTTCGTTTCTAGTTACTTTCCACTACTTTTCAATATTCAAATCATTAATTCAAATATAAATCCACGAATAAAAGATGATGTTTAAATATGGTTAAAGCAGTGTAGTTGTTATTTTTTGTCTGCGCTTCCTCTGCTCGCTGTAGTTGCGTCGGGCCGTGGAGGAGCAGCGGTGGCTGCAGGAGAAGGAGAAGGACCTCCTGGCTCCGCTCCTGATCCGGCACGGCCCAGAGCCTCTGAGCGCCCAACAGGCCGAGCAGCTCCACCGTGACTGTCTGGCCGAGTTCAAACAGAGACTGACGGAGCAAGCCGACCTCATCCAGGAACGCTACGAAAAGGTTCAAGACATGTTTACTCAACATTTATATTATGTCCTCTTTCAACTGCAGGAACATGTAAAAACTCTCTGGGGTAAATTCACAGGATTGTGCAGCTTTTGCGGCCACCAAACAAATTCAAAGAGGAAACTGCACCTCTAACTGTCAGTAGAAACTCTACAAATAACAGTAGAAACTCTAGAAACAACTGTAGAAACTCTTGAAACAACTGTAGAAACTCTAGAAACAACAGTAAAAACTCTATAAAACAACTGTAGAAACTCTATATTTAAAGGATGTGCAAACATTTGGTGCAATATCAGCCCTTTTCTATGCAAGTGAGCCTCACAGCAAAAAGCGCTGACAGCCACACGCAGTGAGAGAGAGATTATTAGTGTCTGCAGAGAGCTGCAGGTAGATAAAGCCGATTATAAGGACGAATATAAGGTCAACTTAGGGATCAGTGATAGGATGCAGCTCTCAGCTCCATACGGCTCATTTCAGAAAATATATGAGAAATGAATAAAGAATAATGTTAATAAACAAACAGATTTCTGGCTCAGTCTGACTAGCGATGCTGATCGTGCTGTTGTGGAGATTGCAGATGCTGGACTCAGAGACAATGAAAACTATGAGATCTTACGTTAAATTATATTCTATCATTTAACTAGACCAAGCTGGGGAAGAAACATTGAATTCTTACTAAGAGTAAAGGTCGATTTTAATATGGGAATAATATAATGTATAAAGTATACTTATTTATAGGTTTAAGAGGTAGGGTCGCTGATAAGCCCTTTAGGCTTTTTGATCTTTCCTGCTCTGGAGTTATTCACAATGTTTGGCTCACAGGATCCTACACAGCCACCTCTGGAATCTAATTCTACAAGAAGTATAATAATAATATTGTAACCTAATCTAATAGTTGAATGTCCATGATATGAATTAAACTTTTCTTTAAAGTCCTTGTTATATGATGTATAATGTCCACACCTGAAACATATGAGAGGAACCGTGTGGGACTCGGCACTCTGCTCCTGCAGACAAAATGGGTTTTCCAAGTCACATGTTGTCTGTTTATTTAATCTGCTGCTTTATGTATATCTGAGGGTTAAATGTACCAAAGTAACGTTTTAAAGGATACTTATCTTTGGAGTTTATTTAACCTCAGTCTCTGCATGAGAACCAACCCAACGCAGGAAATATTGTAGTTTATTAAATGTGGATGGACAGAGGACTTCAGGAAATTAAAGGAGTTGGAATGAACAAAAGGATATAGTGACAATACAACAACTATGACTTAAAAAAAATTTAATTCCTGGGCATGCTAACATATTCACAAACTGTGTGTTCAGGAGACTGAGGAGCTGCAGAAGAAACAGCAGTTGTACCAGAAGAACCAGGTCAACATGACGGAGCTGCAGAGGACAGAGTACCAGAACTACTGCTCCGACAAGATGCTGAGGATAGGGGTCGCCAGGAAACGCCTCAGCATGTACTACACACACACAGACATACACACACAGACACAGACACACACACACACACACTCACATACACACTCACATACACAAACCTACGCACGCACACATACACACACACACACACACACACACACACAGACATGCATTTGGAAGAAAGCTGCCAACTCAGCATCTATAACATTAATGATCAATTAATCTATTATTTGCTGTTTTTATACATACTCCAGTATGCATAAAAACATGCATACATGGGCAAAATAAAATATATATATATACGGTACTGTACAAAAGCCTGTTTTGACTTTTATTTTGAAAGGACAAAAAAAGACTTGATCCTGTTGATGGTTAAACTAACTCAGTGAGATTAAACTGTAAAGATAACATCAAGGAGTTCAGTGTTTTATGTTTTAGCCCCCGAAGAGACATGAGGTTAGTTTTCACAGTAATCTTCATATTTAAATGTTTTTTGTGTAAAAATAACTTTTGGATCAAATTAAACTCAGTAATCCATGCTAGCAAGGTGAGCTAGTTTTGCTCAAATTAATACTCTTCATTCTTCAGAACTGAACGCTTGCCGTGTTTCAGCTCAGAAAATTAAATCAAATTTAAATTAAAAAATACACAGATCGATTAAAAATTCCATGTGATCGACCAAATTCTTAACGACCATTTATCGATTAATTTATCGACCATCATCAATTAATTATTCCCATGCCTAGTACAGGTGGTTAGCACTTTGCCTCACAACAAAAGCGTCTCAGGTTCAAATCTAGCTGAAAAACAAACACTCGTGCACTGAACTACTGGACGCAGTTTGGGTTCCACGTGGGACACAAACAGCAGCAACTGAGTCACAGTCCAGGGTTGGTTTGACCACTCAGAATCAGAAATACTTTATTATAGACTGTATCAATAATGGACGTAGTCACTGTGACGTCACCAGTTGGTTTGTGGCCCGTTGGAAGCATCGAGTTCAGCGTTACATTCGTCGCCATCTTGTTTCCGATACGGGGAGCAGACCATATCTGGACTGTGGAGGAGCGAGAGGGATCTGATCACTGACTACACGCCTCTCTACACCTCAACCTGACTGACTCATGTTAGCATTAACTGGAGCATTAACTGGGATGTTAATTTTGGCTAGCAAAAAAACAAAAACAAATGTACGTTACTTACCTCAAAAAAATGGACAGCGACTCCTTGGAGTGTCTTTTAGTCCAACCAAATGCTGAACAAGACATTTAATGAACAAAACTTTCAAATAAACTGTCATTAAGTGAAAATACAGTGAAAGGGTCAAAGTTATAACATCAAACTGCTAAACATCCTTTTTTTATATGTATATAACATTAAATATAATTTTATTGACACGTTGCCGTGGATACACATTGTTATGCTTCTCTCCTGATGACGGAGTTAATAAATCAAGTGAGAAGTTTTCTCATGTTGTATTGAAATTAATGGACACAAATGCCTCTGCAGCCACACTTAACACCCCCTGCTGGAATTTTTGGTAGAATGCAGCTCCCTCTCTTTCTACGCGTCTCAGCATCTCTTACTCCACACAGTCACGTACTCCAGCTCCATGGTAATCTGTGTCACAGCAAACACTGTGCCTTCAAATTGTCTCAAGCGCCGCCAGCTGGGAACTCTCAGAAAAGCACCTGGCATTTTAAGTTGGGAGAAATGCTGTAGCACCACAGGGTGCCGGGTGCGTCGGTATCAAACACTGAGCGTCAGGATCTGATGAGCTGGGAGTGAGACAGAGCTTTTAAAGTCATATTCATTATCCTTAACCGCTTATCCGCACTGGCTGGGGTCTGGAGCCGATCCCAGCTGACAGTGGGCGAGAGGTAGCCTGGCTAACACCAGACCAAATCTCATTGGAGATTAGGTCTGGACACCTTCAATGCTTTTCTCCGTAGAGGAGGTGTGGTTTACGATCCTCCGGAGCCGTTTATTGGACGCTTAGAATGTCTATCAAAGCGTCTGTAGGTAGCTCTTAGCCAATCAGATCAGTTATACCAGATGACGTAGTAGAGCAACAGAAATGGATGTTTGTTGTGTGTGTGTCTATGAGAGAGTGTTGCTGCTGCTTTGCTTCTCCAGTTCTCGCTTTCTGCAAGATTATTTATTTTCACGCTTTATTCCCCCTCATGTCATTCAGCCACACACATCCACTGATTTTATGGGCAATAAACAAGCTGCTGCGGGTCTCCGCTGTCCCCCGGCTCGGAGCCAGATCACCCGCGGTGACCGGCGGTCTCGGCAGCTCGGCGCAACGAGCCGCAGAAACCGCCCGTGCGGCGCTAATAGTCCCGCTACCTGTGATCTGGCTCCGAGCCGGGGGACAGCGGAGCTGCCGAGAGACCTTTCGCCTTTCAACTTTCGCTCTAAACTATTTAAAACACCATCTACAGCTAAAGAGAGTTTCGCGTCTGCAGCAGCCATGTTGGATCCGGAAAGCTTCCAAGTGCCGAGTAGTACGCGTCATCGTCTCACCGTCCCTCCCCGCTCTGTGATTGGATCCCTAAAACAGGGCTAGCAAAATCGCTTAGTTTCCAGACTTGCTGGAGGTTCGAAATCAAATTCGAGCGCGCAAGGCAGTCTGGGTATACCCAGGCTAGGCGAGAGGCGGGGTACACCCTGGACAGATCTCCAGATCATCACAGGGCTGACATATAGAGACGGACAATAGCTCTCATTCACTCCTGCGGGCAATTTAGAGTCACCAATTAAACCTAAGTGCAATTTTTTGGACTGTGGGAGGAAGCCAGAGTACCCAGAGAGAACCCACGCGGGGGTACTGCTAGACTGCTAACCACTACACCACTGTTAAAGTCATATGATGATGCTAAAGCATTCCTGGCTCACTGTCACTTCAGAAATAGTGTGGTTATGATTATTTGTGATGATCTATGTGTGTTTGTTCCAGGCACAAGGAATCAGCTCCTCAGAAGTACCAAAGTCTTGATCTGAAGCTGAAACAAGATCCCCGTCTGGCCCCTCACCTGCTCCGCTGAGCCACACACCTGCCCTCTTTATCAACACAATGTGGAGTGTGTCAAAATTTAACATGTACGCACTTTCTTATCGAGAATGTTTGAGAAATCTTCTGTTTTTTCCTTCGATTCCCTGTGTTGTGTGTCTTTATTTTGCAGTCCGTCTGTGTTGGATGAGTCATCTCCAGCTGCTCTGTGTTGACAGATGTTCCACGGTGTGAAAATAAGACCAGACTGAATCAGCTGGATATGTTTTGTTAAGTTTAAACACCGAGAGAATAACTCCTATAACCACACTGCGTGCTAAATATATATTAGTTTTTAGTATTTAGTCTGTTCTTGTAACACCTTTGGAACAAACCACAAGCAAGAAGTCTTTTACACACAAATCTTTTTTTCTTCTTCTGCAAAACAATAAACATTAATCCATCCATCTATTTTCTGTGTTTCCCATTCCATTTTAATTAAACACAACCTAAAAGATAGGGTTGAATTAGGACATTTAGTTTTTATGTTTTTGTACAAAATATAAATCTCAGTCTTTAAAAACATGAATTATACACTCATGCCCAGTCTTTATCTGAAGAGGCTGAAACGTGCATGTTTGTTATTTATATTTTGTGTATATCTGACATTGTAACATTTGACTCCAAACAACATTCAATTTAAATTAAAAACAACCGAAAAGATAAGGTCGAATTAGAAAGTTTAGTTTTTGTGTGTCTGTACAATATATAAATCTCCGTCTTTCAAAAACATGAATTATACTTTCATGTCCAGTCTTGCATCTGAAGTAGCTGAAACATGCATGTGTGTTTATATTTTGTGTATATCTGACATACATTTCTCATTTGTTATATTGACTCCAAACAACATTCAATTTAAATTAATAAAACAACCTAGAATATAGTGTTGAATAAAAAAAATAGCTTTATGAATCTGAAATTTCCCAAAAAACGAAACAAAAGTTAACAGTAGTTCATAAACTGTTTTCATCACATTTAAAATAAGTGAAAATATGTTTACCTTCAAAATGATTGTTGTTTTGTACAATACATAAATCTCAAAGTCTTTAAAAAACATGAATTAACTTTCATGTCCAGTCTTGCATCTGAAAAGGCTGAAACATGCATGTTTATTTATATTTTGTGTATATCTGACATGCATAAAAATAAATTACATTTAAAAATGTAGCTTTATGAATCTGAAATATCCCTAAAACGAAACAAACAAATAACAGTAGCTAATAAACGGTTAGCACATTTTAGAATGAGTGATATAATATTTTTATTATGATTTTATTCTTTTTGTGAAACATCTTTACATCCGAAAAAAAAACATGAACTATACTTTCATGTCCAGTCTTTATCTGAAGAGGCTGAAACATGTTTGTTTGTTGTTTATATTTTCAGATGTTTGTCTCTAATTGAAACTGTTTGACGGATAAACAGACCAGACGGCCGTCTCTGGTCGCGCATGCGCTCTGCGGCCCTGACAGTAAAATGAAGAGTGCAGTGTCCCAGCAGCGCCAGAGGTAAACAAGCTTTTCTGACTCTCGTTTACACATTTAATGGTCGTAATAACACTCGGACAGCGGGGACAGTTTACTGAAGGTGTTCGCCGCCCTGACAGCCAGGCGGGCGGCTTTAAACACCCGCTGTCACTGGGACTGTTTGGAGGCTAACGGTTAGCCGCGCTAGCTCGTCTGTTCACAGTCAATGGAGAAGGACAACTACTGTGTTTAAACTGGACGAGCTTTACATTAACAACTTCAAACATGGCGCTGTCTGCTTTCCGAAGCAGGCGCAGTTTGCAAACCCGTTACTTTGATGCATTTTGCGCTCCGTTTTCTTGTCATTTTTTGCTGCTTTTTTTGGGAGCTAACACAGATTAGCATTAGCATTTTTCAGCCACTGTCAAATATCTGAGTGGCTACTGGGGGGCGTGACACTCTCTCTGACTGACAGCAGCAACACCCAATGAGAATTTGATAACGGTGTCGATAAACTGCTCGTCGGCCAATTAGCTCCGTTCATAGGGGACGTTAACGGCTCAGCAACAAAAATGTAAAAAAAAATAAATAAATAGATTTTTTCATTGATTACACGCTGCTTGAGTTTTTATATATTTAGGTTTAATTCAAATTCAGGCCATATTAATGGTCATTTATGATAAAGTTAACTAAAAAGTTAGACTACAGCCGTTATCTTTTTCCGTTAAGTTACTCACATAAGCGGCATTTAATACAGTCTTTTTTTAAATTTTTTCAACAAATTAAAACTATATACGGTATGCCTGTAGAAGTTTTCTCCGTTACTAACGGCAGCTTTCCTTTAACTTCTACAAGAGGACGAAGTAAAGCGATGCGCGTGCTCGCGAGGCCAACATGTAACAGCTGTTTCAGGTCGCGCGCTTTGAGGGGAAATCATTGATATAAATGCATGTTGATCTGAAATCCGATCTGGTCCAGATGAAACAGTGCAGGTTTGGAAGAAGTATTAGGATCATTTATTCAAATAAAAATACTAATACCGCACTATATACTACACAATAAGTAAAAGTTCTGCATACAAAAGCTAACTTAGTAAAAGTATGTAATCAGTAAAATTGTGTGCAATAAAAATGTTTCCTGATTCTATCTGATGTTTCTGGATGAATATTCCTGCTTCATTAATGTGTTTGTTGCTGCTGTAGATGTATGAACTCCCTTTTTACAGGATCATCTCAATACATTAGAATATGATGGAAAAGTCCATTTCCAGTAGTTCAAGTCAATAGCCATAACCAAGTATTGAGTGCATATAGATGACATACTTTTCAGAGGCCAACATTTCTGTATTAAACATACTTTTTAAAACTGTTTTTTTGTAAGATTAAAATTTTTGAGCCACTGAATTTTAGATCTTCATTAAATGTAAGCCATAATCATTATAATTAGAAGAAATTAAATAAAGACATGAAATGTTTCATTCTGTGGTAATGGATCCATATAATGTATGTATAATGAATTGAATTACTGACATAAATAAACTTTTCTATGATATTCTAATTTATTGAGATGCATCTGTATATCCTGTTGGGTAGTTTAAACTGCAGTGATGCATCATATTCTATAAGATCATCATGTTTGTAGCGTGGCTGTCCTGTAAGAACACAAACAGCTGTTTTCAGCTTTGTGACGTGGACCTTTCCAGCTGAGACAAGAGTGGTTTTAAACAGTTTATTTAGCTGATGAAGGAGAAGAATTTTGTCAACACACATTTCACCTTGTCATTTAAAAATAGTTACTAAAGCTGTCACAGACATGTAGTGCAGTTTAAAGAGATGTTGAGTCCAGTAATAGCGTTGCAGTAAATGTAAGTTAAAAAAATGTAAAAAGTACCTTAAATTTGTGCTTGAGTTAATAACCCCTAACCCTTCCCCACTGAAACAGGAATATTTAACGTTTAAAGGTACATTGTATGGAAGTCAATGACTGTAAATGTAACGAAATAAAAAGAGCAATGACTGTAGTAACTTTTTTTCTCTGTTTCTGCAGATGAAGACTCCCCCGGACAGGTTAGGAATCACCTTTGAGGTCGGAGCTCAGCTAGAAGCTCGAGACCGCCACAAGAAGTGGTGCGGACCATACACACACACACACACACACACACAATATATATATATTCTTTCATATAGTGCCTGCCATCTTATGCTTTATGAACAAATACAACATCAGTTGAAACAACAGTAAAACTCTACTTAACAACTTTAAAATCTAGACTAAAAGTAGAAATGCTAGAAACATCAGCAGAAACTGTAGAAACTCAAGACATTTAATAAAAGTACTCCATAAATAGCAGTAGAAACTCTAGATACAACATTATAAACTCTAGAAACAACAGTAGAAACTCGAGAAGAAACAGTAGAAACTCATGAAACAACAGTAGAAACTCTAGAAACATCAGTAGAAAGTCTAGAAACATCAGTAGAAACTCTAGAAACAACAGTAGAAGCATCAGTAGAAACTCTAGAAACATCAGTAGAAATTCTTGAAACATCAGTAGAAACTCTAGAAACATCAATAGAAACTCTAGAAACAACAGTAGAACCTCTAGAAACAACAGTAGAAACTCTAGAAACAACAGTAGAAACATCAGTAGAAACTCTAGAAACAACAACAACCTATTTCTGATACAAAAACATTTAAAAGCTGTTTGAATTGGACCCAAGGATAAGAGGATGGTTAATTTAACCTCTGCTCACTCTATCTTCAGGACAGTTGGTAACATCTCTTCCTGTCAGGTACTCGGCCACCATCGAGAAAATCGACTACGACAAAGAGCGGATCCAGGTCCGCTACCGCAAGTGGAGCCGCCGGCACAATGAGTGGTTCCACTGGAGCTCACCATACCTGCGTCCACAGGAGCGGGTCAGCCTGAGGAGGCAGGGCCTGAACCCCCCCTGCTCCCAGCCGGTCAGTGTGTGTGTGTGTGTGTGTGTGTGAGAGTGCGTGTGCGTGCGTGCGTGTGTGTGTGTGTCCTGATTTTTAACAGTGTGCTCTCAGAGGATTGAATGTTTAGAAACCTCCTCATTAATCTGTGCCTGTATGTGCATTAGGGATGTAACGATACGCGATTTTGCATTCGGTGCTCATGTTACGATTTTCTCACAATTTTATTTTTTTCCCAACAGAATGCACATAAATTCTGACTGAAAAAGATTTTTTAATTATTTTTCAGACCAAAAACTCCACAACATTTTGAGGTAGAGTGTAACTGCAAAACGCCAACTAAATCTATATAAATATAGAAACTACAAAACATATCTCCTCTCAGCTTTAACAAGTTGAAGAGAATCCCTTTTTATTCCTCAGAGGTGAACTGTGCAAAACAAAGCACATGTCCTCTTAAAATTGCAACTCAAAATAATATTTAATGTTAAATAGCAAAAAAATTATTTAGATTCTTAAAACTAACCTCACATCAAAATTACTACCGGTAAATGAGTAATACATTCACATAAATTCTCCTAAAATAAACAAACTAAGGCCTGCATGTGTTTCTCATTTGTTATTTACATTTTTTTCTTTTTACATGAAGATCAGCAGATCATCAGATTCAGAGTTAACAGAGAGCAGTGGTGCGGGGCTGAGATGTGGTCAATGTACAATCCTGCACAATCGGCGAGCTGCAGTTTAATGCCTCTCATTCTTTCGACCTACTATACTATACTATACTATACTATGATATCATAGCAATAACAACTATAATAATATATGGATATAACTATTATATGGATACATTGTGTTAATATATGGTTATATATCTACAAGTGTTAACAGGTGAAATGCAGTAATGTATCATTTTATTTTTGTTAGTATTAGTTAGTTGGTAGTTCCATTTATCATTATTTATTATAAGCATAATCACAACATGATCTGGTAAAATAAAGTTCACATAAAATGCTATGGCCTTTGGTTTGCAAGATGTCAACTAGACATTGGAACAGCTGAAATCTTTGTTAAAAAAAACAAAAAAAACACCAGCTGGTGTTTAGCGATTGTGACCTAGGTTTCTCTTGTGTTCAAAGAGAAGGCTATTCTTTAACAAAATGGTCTTTTGTAAAACATTAATTTTACTGTGCAATTTAAGACACTATATATTTTTTTATAATACACATCAATTCACCTTGGCTTGCCATTTGAATTTCAGCCATGTTTTCTGGAGAAATGCACTTGTTTATCCACCAAACTACATGGTGCTGTAGCAAAAGAATGAGGGGCTGAAACTGCAGCTCTCCGGCTGTGCAGGATTCCCCAACTTTTGACAGTGACGTATGCCTTCGTACAGGTGAAATGAAAAGTAGATTGCCCCCTCTGCTGTTTAAAAAGGGTTTCGCCATTCATTTTTCATCTCAACCGACTTCAACTGTCACACATTTGTACGTTTTTTCTAACCGACTCTCGATACATCATTACATCCCCAGCGTGCATGCTGCAGTGTCTGTCTTCTGTGTTTACTCTGTGTGACTTTTCTTTTCTCTCTCTCTCTCTCTCTCTCTCTATCTCTATCTCTGCACCAGATGTTTGTTTCAGGTACGAAGGTTCTGGCGTGTTGGACCGACTGTCGTTTCTACCCGGCCAAAATCCTGCGAGTCAACAGGGACGGTGAGGCGTAGAACAGTCTGTCAGACATCACAGGCTTTTTTTTTGTTGTTATTTTTCTTGCATTTTAGACAATGGAGGCAAGAATACAGTGATGTAACAGGCATGACTGATGTTTAGACCTGCATGACATCATAGCATCAGGTTGTAAATAATGTTAAAGGGGCAAAGTAGAAAAGAAAAGGGTAATCTTATTTAATAAATGAACACAAACAGGCATTAAAATGTAACGATTAACCATATGAGCACGTTTTTTATTTTCTATAATTTTTATGAACTCCAAATACTTAAAAACTAAATTCCGACCACAAAATGACCACAAATCTTATAGATAAATGAATTGGTGGGATAAATATTATGAACAATTTTGTAATGAACTTCTTTAACCCTTTGTCCTACTCAGATTTACTCCCTCCGGGGATCTTTGTGGCCAAAAATGTCCACACACAACAACTGCTGTTAAATCACCATAAATCAATATTTTTTCTCTTTTTTTCCAAAAATCTCTTAAACAACTTCAGACGTGTTCAAAACTACCAACATTCAATCATTTTCAGCATTTTAACCCTTTATATGCCAGTTTCAGCGTTTGTACGGGTGCTTGAAATCCTTGAAAATGCTTGAATTTTAATGCTGAATTTCAAGGTTTGAGAAGTGCTTGGATTTTGGATTAAGTGCTTGTAAATGCTTGCAATTCTTACTGTATTTCTCTTGCAATCTGACTATAGATAACTGCGTTTTTAATGGAAAAAAACCCCAAACTAAATAGCCTATAGCCTATCTGAAATGAAGACCGCTCCGCCTGGGTCTCGCCTGTGTCTTGCCTATGTCTTCTTATTTCTGAGGTGTTTCTTGTTGCTCTACACTGTATCTTCTTACTGAAGGGAGTTTTTCAAATTCATAATGGATGTGAGGGGTCCTGAAGTAGGCCTATTTGTGGGGCTTTCCTCCTAGTTTGGCTAGTGTATAGTTCCACCAGCTGCTGGTTGATGATTTTTGTGAGCTTACTTTTGCTCCTAGCCCCTAGATTCCAATACGAGTCTGTTTTATGAGATTAGCAAACTACTTTATGCCATTGTAATGCCATTGCTGGTGGTATGGTTAAGTGAAATTACCCCTTTTAGTATCTAAGTACTCATCTAGAACAGTAGTTCTCAACCTTTTGAGTCACGACCCCCAATTTAACATGCATGCTGTCCGCGACCCCCACTCACTGAACAGAATCTCACAGTTCAGATCAAACAAAAAAGAAACAAAATGACCAAAAGAAGACACAAAATTACTAAAAAAAGAAACAAAATGACCAAAAAAAAAGGAAACAAAATGATCAAAAAAAGACACAAATGACCAAAAAGACACAAATTGACCACAACATGATCAAAAAAGACACAAAATGAACATAAAGGACACAAAATGACCAAAAAAGACACAAAATGACAAAAAAAGATACAAAATGACTAAAAAAAAGGAACAAAAAGGCACAAACTGACCACAAAATGATTAAAAAAAAAAAAAGACATAAAATGATCAAAAGAGACACAAAATGACCTAAAAGAAAGACATTAAATGACCAAAAAGACTAAAACACATTAACACATGAACACTGTGGCGACAGAGCTGACTTCCAAAATGATTTGGCGACCCCCAGAAATCATCTCGTGACCCCAACTGGGGTAGGACCCCAAGGTTGAGTATAGCTGATCTAAAACATGCCATTTACAACCGTTGAAAGGTACTGGAAAAGCTTGAAAATTGACCTTGAAAGTCCTTAAAGTGCTTGAATTTGACCACTGAAAAAGTGTACGAACCCTGCAGTTTATATATTTGAATTATTCCATAATTTCTTCCAAGAAAATACAAAAAAAGAATTTTCCACATGATAAATAGTAGGGAGCTGGACACCCTCGTGGCCAAAAATGCCTCATTGACTTCCATTCAAACCACTTTTTTTTTTTTATCTCAATGCCATTTTGATATGAACCCATGCATTCTATAATGTCAGCATTTTATTTTGAAGAAACGTGATATTTGACATTTTCACTGTATATCACCAAATTCTACCATTTTCCCATTGTAGGCCAATGCATGAAATTCTTGTATTTTTGCCAGTTATATAAGTGTGTGTGTGTGTGTGTGTGTGTGTCTCTCTCTCTCTCTCTCTCTCTCTCTCTCTCTCTCTCTCTCTCTCTCTCTCTCTCTATATATATATATATATATATATATATATATATATATATATATATATATATATATATATATATATATATATATATATATATATATATATATATATATATATATATATATATATATATGTTTGTGTGTGTGTTTGTCTCTCTATGTGTGTGTGTGTGTCTCTCGCTCTCTCGCTCGCTCTCTCTCTCTCTCTCTCTCTCTCCCTCTCTCTCTCTGTGTCCCAGAGTCCTACACAGTGCGTTTCTTCGACGGCGTGGTTCTGACTGTGAAACCAACCAAGATCAAACCTTTCCAGGAGGTAAAAGATCCTGCGCTCCTATTGGTCCTCATCTCATCCACTTCACCAATTACAGCTCCTCACATCTGAAGTGTTTGTTTGTTTGTTTGTGGTGACACAGAAATCCAGATCTGAGAAGACTGCGGTGGGAAGCGAGGGATGGGAGGAAGGGGAGAGCGAGGAGGAGGAGGAGGATGGAGAGAGAGAGGAGGAGGAGGAGGAGGAGGAGAGGAAGGAGCATGACATGGAGGAGAAAGTGACATCAGAAGAGAAAGAAGGAGCTGAGGAGAGAGAGGAGGAGAGGAAGAGAAAGTTAGAACCTTCATCCTCACATCAACCAGCCAAGAAGAAAACAGATGACAGTAAGTCACATGAAACAGCACAAAGCTGTCACTGCCTCACAAGTCCTCTTCATGCTGAGATTTAACCCTCTAACCCCCAAACTGTTTTCTTTTAATAATCGGCAAAAACACACCATGTCATAGAAACTGTAAAAAAGGCAGCATTATCAAACTTTCCAACGATCCTTGAACGCATTATGAGTATTTCTGTTACAAAAAGTGACCAAACTTGTGTTAAGATCCAGACATGAGAGGCTGTTTACACAGAGCAGAGAGGAGGGGACAGGAGAGGCTATTTACACAGAGCAGAGAGGAGGGGACAGGAGAGGCTATTTACACAGAGCAGAGAGGACAGGACAGGAGAGGCTGTTTACACAGAGCAGAGAGGAGGGGGCAGGAGAGGCTATTTACACAGAGCAGAGTTGACAGGACAGGAGAGGCTGTTTACACAGAGCAGAGAGGACAGGACAGGAGAGGCTGTTTACACAGAGCAGAGAGGAGGGGACAGGAGAGGCTATTTACACAGAGCAGAGTGGACAGGACAGGAGAGGCTGTTTACACAGAGCAGAGAGGACAGGACAGGAGAGGCTGTTTACACACAGCAGAGAGGAGAGGACAGGAGAGGCTGGAAACATCACATTACTTTAATGTGTGGAGAAAAGTCTTTCAATTTTATTCACTTTGATTTTCTTTTTTTCTGGTTTCTGTCATTCTAACTGTGTTATTCTGCACAAAGAAATGTTTGAGTTGTTCTGATTGTGCTGATTCTGTAGAGCTGCAGGACTTATAGATTATATAGATTTTGAATGTTGCAGTGAAATACAGTAGTGAACATCTCTTCTCTCAGGTAGAAACAGCGGAGGTCACAATCGGCCATTCACAGCAGACTCCTCCCAGCCAGCTGCTAACCCCGCCCACGTCGACAGAGGTAAACATCATCTGCTGCATTAATATTCTGTTGGCTAGAATATAAAAAAAGATGTAAAATCAGTCTGAGTGGTGTGACTTGAGGCAAAGATGCATCAATATAAATGTTTCAATTTGAGTGAGAAGTTTGCAACTTTTGAAGTGTAGTTTCTGAGACAAAAGAAGCAAAAATGCATCCTATATTTGGGCCAGAGTAATAAAATTGAAACGGCTGAATTCAAACTTCCCGACGGTCCTTTAACAGATCATCAGTTAAGAATCTTATAAAAAGTGACCAACATGAAGCTTAAAATGTTGATATTTTTGTCAGAATCACTTCTCAAAATAAAGTGTTTGCACTAACGAGATCCTGTTAAAAACCTTTAACAGCTCGATTTCTCTTTCTGTCAGATGTGCTGTTGGAGCGTCAGGCCCACCTGCCCACCACACACAAGTTCAGCAGAGAGCCTCGTAAGGGAATACACACACACACACACACACACACACACACACTGTAAATTCCTGTTTGACACATGCACAGTCCCTTACGTATAGTTTTATTAAGCTGTAAACCATATCCTGCACACATTACAAACACTGTATTCCCTCTCTCTCTTTCTCTCTCCCTCTCTTCCTCCCTCTCTCCTCCCTCTCTCTCCCTCTCTCTCTTTCTCTTTCTCTCTTCCACCCTCTCTCCTCCCTCTCTCTCCCTCCCTCCCTCCCTCTCTCTCTTTCTCCCTCCCTCTCTCTCTTTCTCTCTCCCTCTCTTCCTCCCTCTCTCCCCCTCTCTCCCTCTCTCTTTCTCTCTCCCTCTCTTCCTCCCTCTCCCCTTCTCTCTTCTCTCTCTCCCTCTCTCTCCCTCCCTCTCTCCTCCCTCTCTCTCCCCCTCTCTCCCTCCCTCCCTCTCTCCTCCCTATCTCTCTCCCTCTCTCTCTTTCTCTCTCCCTCTCTCTCCCTCCCTCTCTCTCTTTCTCTCTCCCTCTCTCTCCCTCCCTCTCTCTCTCCCTCTCTCTCCCTCTCTCTTCCTCCCTCTCTCCCCCTCTCTCTTCTCTCTCTCTCTCCCTTGCTCCTCTCTCCCTTCCATCCTCTCTCCTCCCTCTCTCTCTCTCTCTCTCTCTCTCTCTCTCTCTCTCCCTCCCTCCTTCTTTACTCTCTTAGTCTACAGAGTGATAAAGAATCAGCCTCCTCCTATTCTCTCCATCGAGTTGGACCATAACCCGTTCAAGTGTCCATCGTCCGGCTGCAGTAAGTCGTTCAGGAAGGCGAGTCTGCTTCACTACCACATCAAGTATTACCACTCCGACCAGCATCTGGAGGAGCACCGCGGTGAGCAGGAGGCAGCGAGGTGGGTCCACGCTTCCAGTCCCGTAAAAAAACAGCTTCACAAGAAGTTAGCTGGAGGGAAGTTATGTGTTTTTGGTTTGTTTTGACGCTGACTGGGGACTCTGTTGTAGGAGGAAGAGGTCCTCCTCTAAAGGGAGCGACTTCTTGTCGGACAGCAGGAGCGAGGACCTGAACAGCACCTGTCACCGTGACGACAGAGAGCACAGCGTCGTGGGGACAGGTGAGGCGGACACACACACACTAGAGGATGACATTTGTCGGGAATTACCGCGGGTCACTAGCCTGGGTATACCCAGACTGCCTTGTGTGCTCGATTTCATTTCAAACCTGCACGCGGTCTGGCAACCACGGCCGTTTCTTAGCCCTGTTTTAGGGATCCAATCACAGAACGGGGAGGGATGGCAAGACGCATGATGCGTACTACTCGACGTACGATTGTAGTTGTAGTTTTCTTACGGATCCAACATGGCTGCAGAAGATGCGAAGCTCTCTTTAGCTTTAGACGGCGTTTTAAATAGTTTAGAGCGAAAGTTGATTTTAAAAGAAGAATACCGTTTGACTATAAACTCCTGTTTCACCACGAAAAAGGATGTTTTAGCCTTGCTTCCGACAGGATTTGGCCAAAGCCTAATCTACCAACTAGCCCCGCTACCGCTCGCTGCTGTAATGCCGGAGATCTCGATACGAGCCGGGGGACAGCGGAGCCGCCCAGAGACCCGCAGCAGCTCATCTATTGCCCATGAAATCAGTGGATGTGTGTGGCTGAATGACATGAGGGGGGAATAAGGCGTAAAAATAAATAATCTTGCAGAAAGCGAGAACTGGAGAAGCAAAGCAGCAAGCAACACTCTCTCACACACACACACAAACACACACACACACACCAACACTGCCGGTAGACTGTGAGCAGCCAGAGCCAGAATATGCTGCAGAAAAACATTGCAGAAGCAGAATTGAGCATTTTAGTCTCAAAGTAGAGATGGGCTAGTCCGGCTATGTAAACATCAATTTATATCGCTCTACATACGTCATCTGGTATAACTGATATGATTGGCTAAGAGCTACCTACTGATAGACATTCATAGCGCCCAATAAACGGCTCTGGAGGATCGTAAACCACGCCTCCCCTACGGAGAAATGAATGGCTGGTTTCCAGACGAATCTCATTTGTGATTAGTCTGGCGTTTGCCAGGCTAGCGGGTCACATGAATCCCGCGGGATTACCACGGGATGGAAGTCAAAGTTTTATTAATCCCGTGATTGGGACGTGACGGGAGTAACAATTAACGGGAGCGGGCAGGAGCGGGATCACCATTAATAGATGATAATTTTCAGCCGTGTTAAACAACCAAAAGGACAGACGCTTCCATTTTTGTAGTCATCTTTCAGTGAGCCAAAACTATTTTGATTTGCGTTAGACGTCTTCTAACTGTCACAGCACTTACTGGTAACTCCAGACTGTCTTTGATCACCCTGGAGCTGATCATTGGCTGAGCCTTTGCCATTCTGCTTATTCTTCCATCCATTTTGATGGTTGTCTTCCGTTTTCTGCCACGTGTCTCTGGTTTTGCTCTCCATTTTAAAGCATTGGAGATCATGCTAGCTGAACAGCCTATAATTGTTTGCACCTCTTTATAAGTTTTGCCCTCTCCAATCAACTTTTTAATCAAAGTACGCTGTTCTTCTGAACAATGTCTTGAACGACACATTTTCCTCAGGCTTTCAAAGAGAAATGCATGTTCAACAAGTGCTGGCTTCATCCTTAAATAGAGGCCACCTGATTCACACCTGTTTTTTCACTACATCGATGACCTCACTGATTGAATGCCACACTGCTGTTTTTTTGAACACACCCTTTTCAACTAATTGCCCAATTGCACAGCCTTAAGAGCGTTCATATCACGAATGCTGGGTCTTGTTGGTTTTCTGCGAATCTACTGCACCTACTGTTACCTTGTTTGGCATGTAGCAATAAAAAATATACTAAAAACCTCGATTAATCTGGTACATTGGACTGCTATTATTTTGAACACTACTGTGTGTGTGTGTGTGTGTGTGTGTGTGTGTGTGTGTGTATATTTTTGTTTGTTTGTTTTTGTTTTAATAAATATGTGGAGTTCTTAATCTGTGTTCTGACAAACAGGATCAACAAGATAACTTCTGTGATAGATTTAAATTTGATAAACAGAACGATGCCCAAACTTAATATTTTAATCTTTTAAAAGTGTAACATAAAGAGGTTTTTTGGACTTGTCTGTCAGCAGTAGTGAAGCTGGAATCGGAGCGGGAGGAACCAGGAGAACAGGACAGGAAGGAGAGGAAGAACTTCTTAAGAGTCAAACTGAAGAAGAAGAAAAAGAAGAAGAAGAAGAAGAAGAAAAGTCAGTCTGGTGAGAGTTTAAAACACTTAAAATCCCTCAAAATTTACAGGAAATGTCCAAATAGAATAAACATCTTTCAGCACGATCATAAAGAAGCTGCAAATCACAATCACTGTTATTATTGTAAGATCATAATTATTATTTCAGTTAATTTCACATTACAATATAGTTGTAGCTGTTTTTAGACATTTTAATGCAGAAATGTGACGTGTTATCGCTGTAAAACCTCCTGATGAATAAGAGTCTTTTTGTTTCCTCATCAGGATTCTGCAGCAGCGACGAGGAAAACTCAGACCGACCCAAGATCACGCTGAAACTGTCCACAGGACACGAAGACACACACATACCAGGTGGACACACACACACACACACTCATAAGCACAGACACACACGTTCTCACACACTTACACACACACACACACACACACACAGATGCAGATACATACAAACACACACACACACTCATAAGCACAGACACTGACACGTTCTCTCACACACACACAAACTTATACACACACCATAATCAGTGTGTTGTGGTTCTTCTCTGGTGGTTTCAGCTGACGACGGCAGCGACTGGTCGACGCTGACGGCAGAGAGCGGCGGGGACACGCCCTCTTGGCCTGTTGCTATGGAGACGGAGGAGTGCGAGGTGGTGAGGTGTGTGTGCGAGGTGGAAGAGGAGAACGACTTTATGATCCAGGTACGACCCACACACACACACACACACACAC
The DNA here is from genome assembly GCF_030273125.1 of Centropristis striata. Lineage (NCBI taxonomy): Eukaryota > Metazoa > Chordata > Actinopteri > Perciformes > Serranidae > Centropristis > Centropristis striata. The sequence continues at coordinate 15,805,258 of NC_081521.1, forward strand.
ACACAAAAGAAATTTAAAATCTGTCTTAAAGTCTGAAGTTGTTTCCATCCTCTGTGTGTGTGTGTGTGTGTGTGTGTGTGCAGTGTGAGTCGTGTCAGTGTTGGCAGCACGGTACCTGTATGGGTTTATATGAAGACAACGTCCCTCACAGCTACACCTGCTACTACTGCAGACACACTGCAGGTACGACTCATCTCACCCTGTAACTATCACAACACACAGTTTATGTTTCAGACAGAAAATGTTGAATACATTTATATATTCAACATTTTAAAATCTATATAAATCTATAAGTTCTGCAGCCCTATGGAATCAGAATAACGCAGTTAAAATGACAGAAATCAGAAAAAATAAGCTGCATTTCTCTGATAATTTTTGTTTTTTTTAATGGGAATAAGACAATGTATATACAGTCATGGGAAAAATTATTAGACCGTCTTTGTTTTCTTCATTTTTTTGTTCATTTTAATGCCTGGTACAACTAAAGGTACATTTGTTTGGACGAATAACAAACAACAATATAAAAAACAGTTTAATTTAAGAGCTGATATCTAGACATTTTCCATGGTTTTCTTGATAATGATTTTGGTTACTATCAATAAAACCATGTAAAATGTCTAGATATCAGCTCTTAAATTAAACTCTAATCAGCTATTTTTGTTGTTATTATATTTGTCCAAACAAATGTACCTTTAGTTGTACCAGCCATTAAAATTAACAAGAAACTGAAGAAAAAACAAGGTGGTCACCATCGGAAAGTAGTGACGATAATGCCCGTTTTTACAGTTCCTTTCTACGTTAAATGCTGGATTTTTGGCGATCTGTCAAACACAAATGGACATTAAAATGTAACGATTAAACATGTAAGCACGTTTTTTATTACGTATAATCTATATGAACTAAATTCTGTTTATGTGTGTGTCTCTCTCTCTCCGTGTGTGTGTGTGTGTGTCTCCATGTCTCCATGTGTCACTCCGTGTGTGTGTCTCTCCGTGTGTCTCTCCATGTGTGGGTCTGTCTGTCTCCATGTGTCTCTCCGCGTGTGTGTCTCTCCGTGTGTCTCTCCGTGTGTGTCTCCGTGTGTCTCTCTGTGTGTGTGTGTCTCTCTCTCTTTCTCTTTGTCTCTCTCTCTTTCTCTCCGTGTGTGTGTGTGTAGGATGGAGGCGTGCTCAGCGTTTCCTGTCGGAGCCTGACTTGCTGATCTCTGGTCACATGTTCGGCCTGTCGTGTGTGAAGGAGAACTACTCTGAGGTGAACTCCTCTAAGATCTCTCACACCAGCAGCCTGCTGGCTCACGCCCACGGCCTGCACCAGGTGCTCTGCGGCCTGCAGCTCAAAGTCAGCCTGCTGCAGTGAGTACGCCGCCACGTCTCTTTATCTGTGTCTGTCCACAGAGACATGAACTCAGTCTGTCCCTCCGTCTGTCCTGCAGCTCTCCGTCCCACCCTGACCTGCAGCTGTGGAGGTTGCCATGGAGACAGGAGGAGGGGCCGAGGCTGACGTCCAGCCTGAGCGGGGACGCTCCAGTCTGCTATGTCAGCAGCGAGCACTGCTACCAGAAGCCTGGAGCATCATGGGAGAAGGCAGAGGAGCAAGAAAAGGAGAGGGCTGCAGTGAAGCAGGAGCCGGACGCGGAGCAAAAGGTAAAAACACACACTGTATAGAGACTGTATCCCAAATCGGACACATCTACAAACGCGCACTTTCTGGTGTTTTCACAGTCATTTAAAATAAGATCGCCACCACCAGTGTAGGTATAATTGATTTTTACATATTTAACAATCTATGTGTGAAATTTAATTTATGTACATGCAGATTTACATGTTTAATTATAAAAGGAAAGTAACTTTGATGAGAGAAAGCAGTAAGAACGCTCGGGCAATGATCTTAAAAGTGTATCTTTATTTTTACTGTACTGTCTTTTATTGTGAAGGACAGAAGTACTGTCCAGGGGTGTTGGTAATGCTGGTTGATAACGGTGTTATTTATTTGGCTTACCCAGAAACATCCAATTTCCCCCAAAAAACTCAGCAGCCCCCATTGTTTTATTGTTTTATAGTTGTTCACCAAACAGATGAAAGTGTCCGATTTGGGATACAGTTAGCGCATAGCTATTTCACAGCCGTTAGCATCCTTTAGCGGACTCTGGTTAACCCGAGGCTAACAGACACGGTAAAAACAATATACGGTTCCAAAGAAAAGAAGTTAAACTTTAGTTTCACACCATTTAATTAATTGGAAGCATAACATGATAATTTATATTATAGTTAATGTGAACTTTTGATAGAATCTTAGCAGAACGATGTCCGTTTTGGGATACAGTTATGCTATATCTATCTATAAAAGCAAGAAGCGTGTGTGTCTAGGGCATATCTCGCTGACCGTTAGTCAGACTGACCTCAGATTTCGTATGTGGCTTGCGCATGGCACGAAGGTGTGCATCCTCGATTTTGAAGATTTTTGAATTCATTTTTCAAAATATCATTATTTACGTAGGACGTGTTGCGGCATTCTTGTGTCGACGTGTTTCTGATCGGAGGCCTTTTAGGGGAGCTCTGCCCCATTGTGTGATAGGCCTACACCTGGTCAGTAACACAATTCACTCTGGATTTCCACGCCTGACTCATCTCATCCGTCTATTTAGCCTACCTATCTTTCAGAGTTTTAAAGTGCGCTACAAGGTTCGATTTTCCAATAATATTCGAATAGTTTCCAGCGAATATCAATGTTCAATGTGTATGTGCTGGATGGTGTGCGTACCTTATGAAAATAAGTGTTTTAAGGAGTTGCAGACGTTGTAGTGCATGTAATGTACGAATACATACTTCCTACAGGCACTGCACTAGTATTTATAAAATAGATGGCTCGAATCAAGCAATCTGATTCGTTGTTAGCTATGACTTCCACTTCCTTGTCACTATTCTACAGCTCTCGACTTTCATGTTTTTATATGAGGTGCTTGGGACTTCCTGCTGTTACTAAGCAACCAAAACAGCATTAGTATCAAACTGGTTTTCTAGCTACACAATGGAAACATTTATGGACAACTTCAACCTTCGTGATGGCCTAGCTATGGACTAAATGGAGAGGGACCTCCAAAAAATCTAGATCCTTTCACTCTTTGTTTGTGTATCACTGAATGTTCTTAGAGAGAAATCTCCTGTCAGCGTCTCGGCCGTCACCCAGTTCAGCACCGCGGACAGCGTCAAGCAGCACCGACTTGCTGATAGCTGTAATTTACTCAGCGATATTTGCCTCCACTTCACATTGGGCCGAACAGTGCCTCTTAGCCGTGGTATAGTCCCAACATACCACGGCCTGAGGTGAGCTATTGCTTGAATATAAGTAAAGGCCGTCGTAACGGTGACTTCCCCCGTTGGTTTGTGGAAGTTTGGAGAGTTCAGCCTTATGTCTGTCTCCATCTTTGTCTGTTGAAACCAGCAGGGAGCAGATCTGACTGTGGAAGAGCTAAATATAAACTGTTAATGCTAAAACGAAATATTTACTTGGTCATTTCATGTCTATTGTCTCTCTTTTTTTGGTAATTTTTTCTCATTTTTTTGTCACTTTTAATGACTTTAATTAAATAAATAAATAAATAATGACTTTCATTTTTTCTCTTTTTCTGGTATTTTTTTTGTCTTTTTTGTAAGTTTGTGTCTTCTATTTTTGTATTTTCTGGGTAATTTTTAGTCTTTTGTTGCTTCTTATGACTTTTGGTATTTTTTTTGTCGAATTTTGTGTTTTATATGGGCCATTTTTACATCTTTTTTTGTCATTTTCTGTCTTTGTTTGCTTTTTTAATGACTTTTTGGGTAATTATTCATCTTTTTCTGACATGTTTTGGCTTTTTTTGTAATTTTGTGTATTTTCGTGTCATTTTTACATATTTTTTTGGTCATTTTGGTCAAATATGAATCAGGAAAAAAAAGTGTTAAAAATGTGGTTTTAAAATAGTAAAAACAATGAGCAATGAAACAACACGTCTGACTCTCTGCTGCTGTCACACCTGCTGGAGTGTTACTAAATACATTTACTAGTACTGTAATTAAGTATAATTTTGATGCACTTGAGTATTTCCAATGCTCTAAACAGGAGATGGAAATTTTTTCTGAATAAGTTCTCACATGACTAATCAGCTGTTTCCTCTGAAGACTTCTCTCCATTTTCTCTCTTTTTGTTGTTGTTTTTCTCTCTTCTTCTTCTCCTGTTTACTGACTGATTAGCCTACAGCAACATATCACACTGCCACCTGCTGACCAAAGGACGTTACTGCAGCTTTGTTTACTTGTTCTGCAAATTTTCAACATTTTGCTTCAAATGCGCTTTGACTTGGAAACAGAGCGAGGGATTCTCGTCTCTCTTGTGTTTGGAAAAGTCTGCTTTAAAACAAACACAATCAATGACAGTTGAAATGACTGACAGGTTTATAGGATAATATCAGTGTTAGGGTGGCTTTAGTTTGAATGTTGAACACGTGTGACAAACGTCAGAGAATAATTCTGTGTGTTTGTTCAGATGTTCTGCAGCGATCTACTCTCATGTCTCCTGTTGACATCATCCTGCCTGAAAAATGTTTCCCATGTTGGAATCATTTTTTCAGCACAGCCTCACCTTTATGACCTGATCCTTATTGTTCACTTTTTAACACAAAAACACACAAAAAAACAAAAAAATCCTAAAATCCTGCACCATGATGTCGCACTTTGACACCATGACCACAGAATATTAAATGTTTTTGTGGATGATGGTGTTATTTGTGTCAACAATCCATTCGTCAGTTAGTTTAGAGAGCTTATTTTTATGAAGGTTTTTAATGATCCTTCACATGAACCACGGAGTGATCTTCACTCTCTCCTCTGGGGGATGTCAGGTGACGTCAGGGAAGCTGTAAAACAAACTGCAGCTCGTCTCAGAGCTTCAGTGGTGCAGCGCTGAGCAGGATGCTGCTGTTGCTATGAGACGCTGAGAACCAGTTTGAGGCTCATTCTCATCGATGTGGAACTATTTTTACCTGCTGAGTGTTAGGGCTTAAAGAGACACTGTGTTTTCTTCTGAAAACAATTCCTGCTCTCCATTTCTTCACTTCTTCCTCCTGCAGAACTCAATTCTTTTATTTATTTATTTTTGCACTAAGAAATTCCACATTCTACATTCTCCTCTCTGTGTCCTTGAGTTTCACTGCAACATATAAAATCTCTATAAATCTATAAGTCCTGCAGCTCTATGGAATCAGCACAATCAAAACAACTCAAACATGTCTTTGTGCAGAATAACAGTTAGAACTAGAAAATTTCTTCAGGGGAAATTCTGAAAGGGCCTTTGGGGCTACTGCCGGTGTGTGTCCACTATGATGAGATGCCGAATGTTCCGGGACAGAGGTGGACAGACTGGAATTTCTGGCCTCAAAAAGAAAGCATTTTTGGCAAAACCATAATACCTATCATTGATCCGACTTCACTTTGAGAGTCCTGGGTTTTTCCTGAACGTCTACATATGTTGTTTTTTTTAAGAAAAATGAAAAAATTGCTTTGTTAGAGTGATCTAAAAAAACTGTTGCATCTCCCTTTTTCAGAAATCTTCCTGCGTTTTTAATATGGGAGCCAATGAGGCTGTTGGAGTGTGTTGGTGGCGCGTCTGTGCGCCCTACGCCCAAACTATAACTCTGACAGCTGTACAAGAGGATTGTGAGAGAGAAGACAAATTTTCCTACGTTTCTATGTATAAATTATTTCTGTAGAGTGGAATTTGCACCCTTGAGCGCAGTTTTCAAATTTATTTTTTGACCATTTTTTCTCTCCCTCTACACTCTTGCGATGATGTCACACACTGTGACAGGAACATACTCGGAAAAACAAGGAAAGAAATTGAGAAAAAAGTCTAGAAATATCTAGAAAAGCTTTAGAAAAATTTTGAGAAGGATCTAGAACAACCTAGAAGGTGATATTGAAAAAAAAATCTAGAGATCTAGAGCTTTTCTAGATTTTTCTTGATTATTTTCTAGATTTTTCTTAATCCTTCTCTAGATTTTTCGAAAGCATTTCTAGATCTTTTTCTGGATTTTCTAGATATTTGTTCTCTAGATCATATTCTAGATTTTTAAAAAAATCTTTTTCTGGATTTTCCCCCTAGTTTTTACAAGAGCATTTCTAGATCATTTTCTAGATTTTTCTAGATCCTTTGAATTTTTCAAAATATTTTCCAGATTTTTCTTAATCCTTCTCTAGAGTTTTCGAAAGCATTTCTAGATATTTCTAGATCTTTTTATGGATTTTCTAGATATTTGTTTTCTAGATCATATTCTAGATTTCTAAAAAAAACTTTTTCTGGATTTTTCCCCTAGTTTTTACAAGAGCATTTCTAGATCTTTCTCTAGATTTTTCTAAAGCATTTCTAGATTCTAGAAAAAAATCCAGAAAATCCAGAAAAAGATCTAGAAATATCTAGAAATGCTTTCAAAAATCTAAAGAAGGATCAAGAAAAATCTAGAATATAATCAAGAAAAAATCTAGAAAAGCTCTAGGAAAAACTAGGAAACAAATTGAAAAAAAGTCTAGAAATATCTAGAAAAGCTTTAGAAAAATGTAGAGAAGGATCTAGAAAACTCTAGATGTGATATTGAAAAAAATCTAGAGATCTAGAGCTTTTCTAGATTTTTCTTGATTATTTTTCTAGATTTTTATTAATCCTCTAGATTTTCCAAAAGCATTTCTAGATTTTTCAAGATCTTTGTCTGGATTTGTTTTCTAGATCATATTCTAGATTTTGTAAAATCTTTTTCTGGATTTTTTTCCTAGTTTTTACAAGTGCATTTCTAGATCATTTTCTAGATTTTTCTAGATCCTTTTAATTTTCCATTGGCAGATAATTTTGATCAACAGAATTAACTGACCCCTGCCAATGTCCCGGAAGAGTGACAGCAGCCAGAGGTGAACAGACTTTCTGGCCTCGAACAAAAAGCATTTTTGGCAAAACCATAATACCTATCATTGATCCGACTTCACTTTGAGCGTCCTGAGTTCTTCCTGAACCTCTACATATGTTTTTTTTAAGAAAAATGAAAAAATAGCTTTGTTAGAGTGATCTAAAAAAACTGTTGCATCTCCCTTCTTCAGAAATCTTCCTGCGTTTGTAATATGGGAGCCAATGAGGCTGTTGGTGCGTGTTGGTGGCGCATCTGTGCGTCCTATGCCCAAACTATAACTCTGACAGCTTTATCAGAGGATTGTGAGTGAGAAGACAAATTTTCCTACGTTTCTATGTATAAATTATTTCTGTAGAGGAATTTGCGGCCTGGAGCGCAGTTTTCAAATTTATTTTTTGACAATTTTTTCTCTCCCTCTACACTCTGGCAATGATGTCACACACTGTGACACGAACATTCCGTGCAATACACACCCATTATAATCTCAGAATTTCTCCAAAAATGATCATGGTCATTGAACAGGGATTGATAAAAAACTATATGACCTATCGAAACGTGGATTAATACACCGATACACAAGACTTGTGTCTACTGTTTAAAGTTTAAATGGAGTCTCTAGGTGAAATTATGCCGGAGAAGTAGACGTTTAAAAATCTCCAATTATTGTTCTTTTTCATTCATTTTTTTTCGGCCATCCCATTCCTTTCAATGCAAAATTTTGGGCAATTCGTATTCTGTAGGGAAAAGTAATAGCACACCGATCCCGATCAAACCGCACGTTTTGATATATAATTTGTCCTGCAACTCTTCAAGTTGTAGGACTAGTAGCGAGACGAAATTGCGTCCGGAGGAGGAAGAAGAAAAAATCCACAGTATAACAATAGTGCTCGGTGCGATTGGCCCGTGGCCATAATGACAGAAATCAGAGAAAAGAAAAAACAAATTAAATTTATCTTATTATATATATTTTTTTAATTAAACATTGGAATAACCAGTTTTCTCCACATATTGAAGTATTGTCATGTTTCGGGCCTCTCCTGTCCTCTCCTCTCTGCTCTGTGTAAACCTCCTCTCCTCTCCTGTCCTCTCCTCTCTGCTCTGTGTAAACAGATTTTCAGTGAATATTTGTCACGTGACCGTTGGTCTCAGCAGAATGTCTTCAGTGTCTCTGAGGAGCAGAATTTAATGTATTTAACATGATCTGGTTAGTGCAAACGCTTTATTTTAAATGACACATGTAGAATAAAGAGATTCTGATTTGTTGGTCTTTGAAGTGTAATATTTTGATTGTGTATTTTGTAGGAAATCAAGCTCGAAGATGTGGACGAACAGAAACCAGCTGAAGCCGCAACACACACGGACACACCCAGCATCAAAAGAGAGAACCACACACACACAGACTGCTGCACACACACACACGCTCACAGGGCGGAGCCTCCCCCCGTGTCCCAGGCCGAGTGTCAGTTGAACTTGCTGGAGCACGTTGAGTCTCTGCACCATCAGATCAGCGCCAGGATGGACCTGATCGAACGCGACCTGGACGGTAACACACACACACACACACACACACACACAGACACCATGACCTTAGGCTGGTTTTAGGACATGGAAAATTATGATTAACAATTTTATGATTACCAACACATTGATATATAATTTTCATATTTGTTTACTTTTTATTTGTCAGTTTTAGTCAAATATACAAAATTAGGGCATCATTTTTGTGTGTCTCTGTGTGTGTGTGTGTGTCTGTGTGTGTCTGTGTGTGTGTGCCACATAACAATAAAAAAGTATATTTTTATTGTTTTTGGTGAAATGTTAAGATAAGGAAAGTGTTTCTGCCTGTCTGGTGTTCTGCAGTTAGTTCTGCTTCTTTCTGAGCAAAACTAAGTCATGGTGGAGCATCCTCCTCTAGATCTGATTACTGTCACATCGTAAATACATTTAACTTCAGTTACAGTTTAACACACTGTGTGTGTGTGTGTGTGTGTGTGTGTCTCTCTGTGTGTGCGTTTTTAAAAGAGTGTCTCTTCCCTCCTCAGTGTTGGAGTCCTGGTTGGACCACTCGGGGGAGCTGGAGCCTCCGGACCCTTTGTCCCGCCTACCGCAGCTCAAGCAGCGAATCAGGCGGCTGCTGCGCGACTTGTGCACTGTGAGACACCTGTCTGTGTGGCGCTGACACGTCTCACATTCAAAGACTCCTGACCTTTGACCCTGCTGTGGACAGACTAGGGGGCGAGCAGCGACCGGACGGACTAGTGGAGAGCGAGTCGTAGAGCGAGTCGTAGAGCGAGTCGACTCTGAGTCCGGTCGCAGCACGGCGCCCTTTGGTGGAGCAGACGACCAGGACGATAACAGACATTTCTCTAGCGCCTCCTGCAGGACGCCGGGCGTCTCACACACGGAGGCCACAGGTTTGATTACTGATTGATGTGATTTGGTTTTAATCGGCTGCTGGCTTCCACGCTGTCGGGAAACAATTCGTAACAGAACTTTAGTTTTATCTTCACGTCTGTCTGAGAACTTCAGCTCACAGTAAAATTAATTTCATAAAGTTGTCAAATCTGTGTGACCCCTAACAGAGAATCCCCTCTGGGAGAGAGACGTTCTGTCGTTTCATCCACTGAGTCTGCTGCCACTTTTAGAGAAGCATAACCTGCAGAGACACAAATGTCATCCTGTGTATAATATATGTTTTACACTTATTAACCACATGTTAATCCTCTGAATGGTTCATTTAAAAGACTAAGTGTTTATATCTAAATTCCATATTTTTTATAATTTAAAAAAATTAGTTATCAGACAAAATCAACTAATTATTTCTGGTTTCAGTCATTCTAACTGTGTTATTCTGCACAAAGACATGTTTGAGTTGGTCTGATCGTGCTGATTCGATAGAGCTGCAGGACTTTAATGCCTGTTACATCTAAAGGTACTTTTGTTTGGATAATTATAATGATAACAAAAATAGCTCATAAGAGTTTCATTTAAGAGCTGTGTCTAGACATTTTCCATGGTTTTCTTTAAAATGATTTTGGTTATTATCAGGTAAAACATGGAAAATGTCTAGATATCAGCTCTTAAATTAAACTCTTATCAGCTATTTAAAATGAACAAGAAACTTGTTATTTTTTTCCATGACTGTAGATTTATCTAGATTATATATATTGCAGTGAAACACAAGGACACAGAGAGAAAAACACCCTGAAACGTCTTGTTGGGGTTCAGAGGGTTAAACAGCAGAAAACGTTTCACTAAACGCCACAAAAACAAAGTTGCCATGTGAGGATCTCGGAGGTCTCCATAACTGTGAGACTGGAAGAGTTTTAGCAGCGAGTGACAGACGTTAAAATCTTTTCCAGGGGGGATTGCTGTTTCTTTGAAGGTTCTCTCTCTGTCGTTTCCTCTCATTCACCAGCAGGTTTCCAACTGTCTGTCAGGAGGGATTCATAGTGGGCTGTATGAGGTGCTACAGTCACTGTATCCACATATTTTAATGAGTGACACTGTTAACAACTTCAAATGCTTTAAGAAGTGCAGGACAAATTGGCATTAAAATAAACTTAAAGTATCAAAGTAAAAGTACTTATTATGCAGAAAGAACCATCGTGGAATCATATATTAGGCAGGTTCTGACAGGTTTATAATAATTATGCATAATAATAATCACTTTAATGTGAATTAAACTCTTCTCTGTACAATATTTCAGTGAAATTTCACCTCATACAGCCTCAAACTGTCCCTGTGAGACATCCGTTAGCTCGGTCACTATAAAAAGTTTGCATAGTTAAATTAAAGGTTCAAACTGAGAACGAGCTCCTCTGCATCCTCACTGCTGCTGTCAGACTGAACAGATCCTTTGAACAGATTGTGCAGCCGATTGTTGCTGTGTGATCAGATGAACTGTGCACGCTGCAGTAGTGAAACTCATCCAGATTTAATCTCTAACTTCACCTGATAATCAGCTCCATGTAAAGACCATTTATTGTGTTTCAGCTCCTCACTTCATATCTTTCTATCTTTTGATATTAGTTCTTCAGGTTTTTGGTGAATTCTTCTACTTTTCTAGATTTATATCTGGGCTTTTTAATTTGTCTCTTTCTGACTTCTGTCTTCTCTAAAAGGAGATTTTAACGAGCGCTGGAGTTAATTTTTGATCTTCAGGATATATCTGTAACAAACATTTTACGTTTAGTGTTTCTGAGCTTTTGGCATCTTTTAGATTTTAGAGAGGACTCGTAATAACATATTCACATACTCACTCTGTACGTAGGAATAATTCATCTTAGTTTGTTATCGAGGCCAGTCTGACAAACTGTTTCCAGTCAGATTAACCAGCAAAACTTTCAGTGTAAATATGTCAGAGTTGATGTTTTATACACTTGTATAGGAAACTAACTGTATAAAGCTGTAGATTTATTTTCATAGAAAGGTTTGATCTGAGTCCAGTCGGTGTTTCAGGACGCTGACAGACAGAGTTTTGGCAAAAGAAGAAGAAGGAGTTTCTGTCCGTTTGTTTCACTTCCTCTTCATTTCACCTGCAGCTGCTCGTCTGAAGGAAACATCCAGCTACAAACTCCATGTTTCATTTTCTATTTTTGTTTTTAAGCATGAAGAATAAAAGTTTTCTGAGGAATTCTAGCTTTGATTAAAATGTTTAAATTGCCGTCTGTGTTGCTGAGTCGTCACATTCAGTCAAACAAAGCAGCAAAAATAATCTGAACGATGTCATTATTGTCATGAGTTGTTAATAACTTAACATTAATTACAGCACATTTAAGAGTTTAACACACTGAAAAACCTACATGGAGTCTGTGAGGATTCAGTCAGAGCTCTCCTCCAAAACAATAAATACATGTGTGTTTTATAGCCCGAAGATATCTGACAAATATCTCCTGATTCTGACGTCTGTGAGGGTCAATAAAGTCTGATATTACTGACTTATACCAACTAAATACTTTTACTCAAGTACAGTTCTTAAGTACAAGTTTAAGATTATGTAACTTTATACTTCTACTCCACAACTTTTAGCTGAGAGCTTTAGTTGCTTTTCAGGTTGAGATTTAACATGAAAAACATGAGAAAGTTAAATTACTGCGAATATAAATGCATAAATATTCCAGTAATATATTTGGAGTATATAAAACAATCTGCAGAATGTTTGGAACTTCAACTTCAGTAAGTTTTACTGCCGTGGAGTCCTTTAACAGTGTGGTGTCAGTACTTTAATTGAAGTGAGTAATCTAATTACTTATGGAGTGATAACAGATTCTTAATATCTCTTCTCTAAAAACCTTTAACATGAGACTATCAGAGCGAAACAAAAGGAAAAAATGACGAGACAAGTTTTATGCATTTCAAGAATAAAGTAAACTCTTTAAAGTTTTACTTTGATCTTAATCTTTAAATTGAATCTTAAATGACACATATTTTCAATATTTCGACATACTCAAAATTTTTAGATTTTTTTTTTTTAAATGACGACATATTTGACCTTTAAGGATGCTGTAAGTGAGACATGCAGCGTTTTATTCTCTGGCTGAAGCTTCGTGTCACTAAACTAATATAAAGACGTTTTAATAGACAGACTAACTGTGATGGTTTTGGTGATTTTATAAGATTTATTGACGTTGATGCAAATATAGAATAAATCCTACACAAAAACATTTGTCATTCCAAATTCATATTTTGCCGCCATGCCACGCCCACATATTGTGAAGGTCAGTAAAGGTGTTGATAAGTTGTGTTCCCCAAAGCCTTGTGATGCTACTGACCAAGTTTGAAGTCAATGGGATTAAATCTGTTGGAGAAGTTATGTAATGTATGCAACGTGGTCATTTTATGAAAGGGGGCGTGGATAAAGCATAAGGGGCGGGGCTTTATGAAAAATTGTTATGTAGAAGTGTTAAGGGCTGTACTCTGATGAATCATGAGAAGTTTGGAGCAGATGGGACAAAGAATGGAAAAGTTGTAACGATCTAGTGTTTTATGGCGAGACGCCATATTTTGCCGCCATGCCACGCCCACATAGTGTGACTGTTGGTAAAGATTTGAATCAGCTAGGGTTAGGGTTAGGTTTAGGTTCAGCAGAACCTAACCCTAACTGAACCTAACCCTAACCCTAGCCCTAACCCTAACCCATTTTACCCGAGTTACTTCAAACTTGGTCAGTACCATCACAAGGCCTTTGGGATCAAAAGTTATTCAAATCTTTACCGACAGTCACACTATGTGGGCGTGGCATGGCGTCTCGCCATAAAACACGAGATCGTTATAACTTCTTCATTCTTTGTCCGATCTGCTCCAAACTTCTCATGCTTCATCAGAGTACAGCCCTTAACACTTCTTAATCATAATATTTCATAAAGCCCCGCCCCTTATGTTATATCCACGCCCCCTTTTATTAAATTACCATATTTCATATTTTAATGAACTCCTCCTACAGATTTAACCTGATTGACTTCAAAGTTGGTCAGTACCATCACAAGGCCTTTGGGATCAAAAGTTATCAAGAGCTTTACTGACCGTCACACTATGTGGGCGTGGCACGTTAGTACGCCAGAGCTAGAGTCTTGAAGCGTATCCGCGCAGCCACCGGAAGCCAGTGGAGGGAGTGGAGGAGGGGTGTTGTGTGTGAAAATTTGGGAAGATTGAAGACCAATCGAGCAGCTGCATTCTGGATAAGTTGTAGAGGTCGGATGGCTTTGGCAGTCAGACCTGCCATGAGGGAGTTGCAGTAGTCCAGGCGTGAGATGACCAGTGCCTGGACCAGGACCTGAGCTGCCTTCTGAGTGAGAAACGGGCGGATTCTCCTGATGTTATGCAGAAAGAATCTGCAAGATCTGGTAGTGGCGGTGATGTTTGTTGAGAAGGACAGTTGGTTGTCAAGAGTTACGGCAAGGTTTTTGGCGGTTTCTGTGGAGGCAACCACCGTGTTCTGGACAGTGATGTGGAGGTCAGTGGTGGGGGAGCCCTTCCCTGGGAGGTAGAGTAGCTCAGTCTTTCCCAGGTTGAGTTTGAGGTGGTGTGAAGACATCCACTGGGAGATGTCGGCCAGACATGCAGAGATACGTGCTGATGCATGTGTTTCAGACTGGGGAAATGAGAAGATTAGCTGGATGTCGTCGGCATAGCTATGATAGGAGAAGCCATGCGAGTGGATGAGGGAGCCAAGGGAGTTGGTGTATATCGAGAAGAGGAGCGGACCAAGGACAGAGCCTTGAGGGACCCCGCTGGTGAGTAGACAGGGTTCTGAAACAGAACCCCTCCAAGTTACACGGAAGGTGCGGTCCTTGAGATAGGACTTGAGCAGAGACAAGGCAGAGCCTGATACTCCCAGGTGGTGAAGGGTGGAGATGAGGATCTGGTGATCCACAGTGTCGAAAGCTGCAGAAAGGTCCAGTAGAACCACCACAGATGAGAGAGAGGCCGCCTTCGCCTTGTGAAGCTGTTCAGTCACAGCGAGAAGGGCAGTCTCTGTTGAGAGGCCCTTCTTGAAACCATACTGGTGAGGGTCAAGGAGATTGTGCCCATGAAGATAGCAGGATAGTTGATTGAAGATAGCCTGTTCCAGAGTTTTGGAGAGGAACGGCAGGAGAGAGACGGGTCTGTAGTTGTCCACTAAGGATGGGTCGAGGGTGGATTTCTTTAGGAGAGGATTCACCCTTGCTTCTTTCAGAGAACAGGTGGGAGGGAATAGGATCCAGCTGACAAGTGGTAGGACGGGCAGAGGTTACAAGGCTGAGCACTTGAGGAGGAGACAGTGGAGTGAATGCTGAGAGGGAGGGAGACGCTAATGGGGAGGGAGGAGAGGCAGGTTGTAAGACTGGATGGGTAAATGAAGAGCATATGTCCTCAATCTTTTTCAGGAAGTGGTTGACAAAGTGGGTCGGTAGGAGGTAGGAGGACCAGGAGGTTTGTAAAGATGGAGTAGAGCTTCTTGGGGTTGGAGAATGAGGATTGGATCTTGGTCTGATAGAAAGAGCTTTATTCAGCTGAGACCAAAGATGAGAAGGCAGCAAGAAGAGATTGGCCTTTGGGATCAAAAGTTATCAAAAGCTTTACCGACGGTCACACTATGTGGGCGTGGCATGGCAGCAAAATATGGCGTCTCGCCATAAAACACGAGATCATCATAACTTCTCCATTCTTTGTCCGATCTGCTCCAAACTTCTCATGCTTCATCAGAGTACAGCCCTTAACACTTCTAAATCATAATATTTCATAAAGCCCCGCCCCTTATGCTATATCCACGCCCCCTTTCATTAAATTACCACATTTCATATTTTAATGAACTCCTCCTACAGATTTAACCTGATTGACTTCAGAGTTGGTCAGTACCATCACAAGGCCTTTGGGATCAAAAGTTATCAAAAGCTTTACTGACCGTCACACTATGTGGGCGTGGCATGGCGTCAAATTATGCCGTCTCACCACAACACACGAGACCGTATAACTTGACCATACATTGTCCAATCTGTCCCAAATTTCTCATACATGATGAGGGTCCAGCCCTGAACACACCCACATATCAATATTGACACTCAGTCAGAGTGCCCCCCGCTGGCAACAGGTAGTCACATGTTTTATACTTAGCCCTAGCAGCAGGCTTCACGTAGAGACACGAAATTTGGTACACACATGAATCATGTGGAGACGCACCAAAAAGCCTCTTGGACCCATACCTCAAACCCAACTGGAAGTCTTTCTTGGTTTGAATATCACACAATTCATCGCTTTTTCCCATTTCCACCTCACATACTTTAACGAACTCCTCCGACAGATTTCACCCCATGGACTTCAAACTTGGTCAGTATCACAAGGGCTTTGTACTTTGGGATCAAAAGTTATTGAAAGCTTAACCGACTGTCACAATATGTGGATGTGGCATGGAGGCAAAATATGGCGTCTTGCCACACAACTTTTACATACTTTGTCCCATCTGGTCAAAACTTCTCATGCTTCATAAGAGTCCAGCGCTTAACACTTCTAAATAACAATATTTCATAAATCCCCGCCCATTATGCTTAATCCACGCCTCCTTTCATAAAATGACCACGTTGCATACTTTACCAAACTCCGCCTACAAATTTTATCCCATTGACTTCTAAGTTGGTCAATACCATAACAATCCCTTTGGGAACATAACTTATCAACACCTTTACTGACCTTCGAATATGTGGGCGTGGCATGCCAGCCCACATACTGGCTACAGGAAGTAACATGTTTTACACAGACACGCCATTTGAGACGCATAGGGACTGAGCCCAGAGCACCGCGCCCGACGTGGCCTCCTCCGACGGCTCCACTCTGCTCGGTCCCGTTCAGTCCTGCTTGCAGGCCTCGTTTGAATTTGAATTTATTAGTTTGTAACTGAACAATCAGTTCTCACAATTGAAATTCAAATATAAATGATTCAAAGTAAAGTTATGCAGCTGAATTCAATCAGAGTGAGTCTTAATCACTATAATAATTTACATGTTTTTCTTCTTGGGCTCGGCCTGCCCCCCGTACAAAGATGGGCGTACCCACACCGATCTATTGGCCGGTAACAGCTGTTCACTGTGTGTGTGTGTCTCAGACTGTGTGTGTGTGACTGTGTGTGTGTGAGTTTGTGAAGGAGTGAGTGTGTGTGTGTGTGTGTGTGTGTGTGTGTGTGTGTGTGTGTGTGTGTGTGTGTGTGTGTGTGTGTGTGTGTGCGTGTGCGTGTGTGTGTGTGTGTGTGTGCGTGTGCGTGCGTGTGTGTGTTGTTCTAACAGTATCTGAGTTACTAAGCCTAAACATGAGAGCTGAAAACCCAAACTTTGCCTTGTAAATCTGTGATAAGAAGATGATAAAATCACTAGCAAAGTGCACAGCATTATAATTATCCAGCTATAACATTAATGTCACTGATAGAAAGTAAAAGTCATTCAGAGCCTCAGGAGGCTGTTTAAAGCTACAAGGTCGTCCTCTGAAAGATTCACGTTTCTGTTTCTGTTTGTGTCTGTTGTGTTTTTGCAGATCCAGTCGGCCAGATGGTCAAGCACCAGGACGCTGTGTGTGTGTGTGTGTGTGTGTGTGTGTGTGCAGTTAGATTAACAATTATGGATTTTCATGTTCTGCTGCAGAGAGGACGTGTTGTTCACAGAGATAAAAAAAACACAGAGAGATAAAAAGGGCTGATATAAACATTCATGTTCCTCAGAGGATGATTCCTTCATCAGTTCATTTCATCTTTATTAAACCCACTGAGGTCTGTTTGTTTTGTTTCAGAGGGAGACATTTCAGATCAAAAAGTAAGAAATAAGATCATCAAACACACAAGAAGAAGACCGTTGCAAGTCTCAGTTTATTGGACTTTTATCATCCTTAAAGGTAAAATATGTAACTTTAAAGCATCACAGGAAGACACCTTCCCCCCCCCCAATATTTACTTACTATTTAAAGTTTTTTTTCTGATGTCCTGAGTCATATTAGAGTTTTTACAGAGAACATTTTGAGAATCTCTTATTATCACTCCACAAATCGACCATAAAAAAGCCATTCTGGCCATGTTTTAAAGAATAAAGTGTTGATTTAAATCAGTTTATGATTGTTATAAGAACAAACCGCTCTTTAATAATATCCAGAATATAGAGAAAGTGCTGCTGAAGTGCAGAGAAAACGTCCTGTGAAGGTAAAACTAGATCAGATTCAAACTAATGCATAGAAAGATGTAGATCATCTTAAACTTTGTTTAAATATATAAATGATTCATTATCTGATGTTAACATGTGGTGGATTTAGGAAATAATCTACAATCACGCACAAAAAGTGTAAATAGTAAAATAATCACTTAAATTTCATGTTTTCTTTCCCCTTGTCTGAAAGCAGACATTTTATGGAAACAAAATTGACCTCTCCATAAAAAAAAAAAAGATCTTTTCCCTTGAAGTGTCTGAGCAGCTTTTATGCTGCTGCTGATGAGTCTGAAGGAAACTGGAAGATATTCAGTTGCTATTGAGAAGAAATACATTTTTATCTGATTAATAAATTAGAGTTTGTATCTATTTTCCTGAATGTGTGTTAATCTGAGTTCACTTGGCCAAAAGAAAACATTGATTTGTTTTTAATTTGAAGTGCTGCCAGGATTGTTTCTGTTTCTTTTCTCTTCTTGCCGCCAGAAAAAAAAAATAGAATCCAACCCAAAAAAATCCATCTGGCTTCATCACGAGTTTAACTTTCATCACTCCTACATCCATGTGGAAACTACAGACGAGAGGACAGGCTTTACATTTACTCCTGTTTGTGTTCTGACTTCATCTCCAGGATTCACACAGCAGCCACTCCACCACTGTTAACATTCCCACTTCAGTAAACTGGTTTAAACTTCCCACTTATGCCATTGGTTGGAGACTAAACTAATTTCCCTGAACAACGACCTGCAGCAATGGATGCATAACTTTGTCTCTAGACATCGAGGAGTTAAATGCTTTTACCAGCTCATATTTTAGACTGTTTTGAGTGGACAGTTCAGATATTTAATACTCACCTGAGAAAGGAAAGATTCATATCTTGGCAGGTAGTAAAATATAGTCCCACCTCTGCATGTTGCATCCACATTGTAAATTTATTTCAGCAAATATATTGAGCTATTTTCGATTGAGAGTGTGAGTTACATAATGTAAAAACAAGGTAAGATGAAATTAGGAGGATGCATATAAAATAAATAAAACTGTGATAGGAATCAAATGGTTTAATTAGCACATTCTTAATTTGACCGACTCTGACAGAGTGGATTTGACATTATATATGTCTTATTATACAGGATCATCTCAATAAAATAGTATATAAAAGTCAATTTCCAGCAGTTCAAGTCAAACAGCCCCAAACAAGTATTGAGTGCATATAGATGGACATACTTTTCAGAGGCCAACATTTTCCATATTAAACATACTTTTAAAAATTGGTCTTTTGTAATCTTCAAATTTTTTGAGACACTGAATTGTAGGTCTTCATTAAATGTAAGCCATAATCATTATAATTAGAAGAAATTAAATAAATGAAGACATGAAATGTTTCATTCTGTGTGTAATTGATCTATATAATGTGTTATTTATACTTTTTGAATTGAATTACTGACATAAATAAACTTTTCTATGAAATTCTGATTTATTGAGATGCACCTGTACATGTGTCTTATTGTTTATATTCTTTATTCTGTTTTCCATATCTGTCTGTGTCATATCTTATCTTATCTCTTATGTTATTTATTTATCTTATCTCAGTTGTTACAAAATGCTGATAAACATTGATGAGACGAAACTATTAATAATTAGAATATATTGATACTATCTACATCTTCCAGATTTTCCACTGTCTTGTCGTCGATGTCTTCTTGCTTGTATATGTTATTACATTTATATTTTATATCTTGTACTTATATTTCATATTATTGCTGTTTGCTGGGATAAGAGAGAAACACAATTTCAATTCTATGTATATCCTGTACATATGGCTGCACTGATAAATAACGTTGACTTGACCTGATAATCTACAGTCAGCAGGTCATGGCTTCCGATTCTCCAGCCTCCGAGTCGGCACTTAAGGGGAAAGTTAAGGGAAAATAACTAATTGTGCAGTGCGACTGTTTATTCACTGATTGGCTGTTTTTGTGACACTTGACGTGAAAACGTTTTAGACATTTTAGGTAAGACATCAGCTTTGCCTGACACCTACTATTGTATCTGTGAAACTTTTATTTTATTTGTGAAAATGCTAATGTGGAGATTTCACCGCTTTTATTTTACACCAAGACCTCATTAGACCAGGTCCAAATTCAAATTTTCAAAAACCACTGTGCCTAGACCTCTCAAATCTGGACTGGCTTATCATAGAGAGAATAAACATTCATTATAACACAGTCTCTGATTTGTGAAACTTTTATTTTATTTGTGAAAATGCAATAAAGACACATTTCACACTTTTTTCAGCATATAGACCACATTAGACCAGGTCCAGATCAAAAACCACTGTACCTAGACCTCTCAAATCTGTACTGGATTAATGTACGGACCCTGAAGATTCATAAAACCACAGTCTTTGATTTGTGAAACCTTTATTCTATTTGTACCGTAGATACACAGTGTGGTTTTCGCTATGCGCGCTCCCGCGGGGGGCATGCGGGTCTCTGCGGGCAGCAGAACTCAGCACAACATTGGTGACCTCATGACCACGCGCTGAGTGACCCACCTGTTGTTACGGAGACGTGGCCCCGCCCCCTGATGTGTCCGCGTGCTGTTGCTGACGGTGAGCTCACACGGTCTGAGAGAAGCTCGCGACCAGCTCTGCACCGACCGTTACCGTTAACCAGCTCAACTAACGGACACCTAACGGACCAGCTACCGAAACTAACAACTGACGGTGAGTCTCTAACGGTCTCTTTGTCCGCCGCCGTGACGGTCACTAACGACTGGTGACCTAGTAACGGCTGTTCGGCTAGCTGATTAGCTCGGTTAAACGTTAGCTTGTTGTGCTAACTGTCGTGTTAACTAGCAGTGAGCTAAGTTAATTAGTACGTTAGTTAGTTAGTTAGCTGGAGGTTAATGTGCTGCTGTGGTTCTATGGCGATGCTGGATCTGGTTACAGGTGTGTGTGTGTGTGTGTGTGTGTGTGTGTGTGTGTGTGAGTGAGACAATCGGGGTGAGACGTCTCCCGTAGTAACGCTGCTAATCCTGATAAACTGTCTGTCTGGAGCTAACATTAGCATCCAGGCTCATTAATCAGACAGCGTTTAACGGCAGATCATCAGATTTGTGTGTGTGTGTGTGTGTGTGTGGGGGGGGGGGCGGAGAGCATAGGTACATTCAGTTCATGAAAACACAGTTGAGCTAATGATTATAACTGTCGATATATTTTATAATTTCCGGTTGTATTAATTTAATTTGGTTATTTTCTTTAATGCGCAACAAGTTGCCACAGAAACGAGGTGACGTATTCACTGCCACTTATCATCTATTTTAGTTCAATTTAATTTTGTTGTCTTCAGTCTGAATCACAACAAGCTGCCAGGGCGTTTTTTGTGGTTGTTGCTCTTTCTACATTCTCCTCTCTGTGTCTTTGTGTTTCACTGCAATACATATTTTGTAAAACCTCTATAAATCTATAAGTCCTGCAGCTCTATGGAATCAGCACAATCGGAACAACTCAAACATGTCTTTGTGCAGAATAACACAGTTAGAATGACAGACATCAGAAAAAAGTTTAATTTCTCTGATAAATTATTTTCATTTTATTTGAATAAAATATAATCTATATAAACACTTTTCAAGTGCCCACAAGTGTCCTAAATGTTGTAAAAACAGTTTCCTCCACATATTGTACATATTGAAGTATTGTCATGTTTCCAGCCTCTCCTGTCCTCTCCTCTCTGCTCTGTGTAAACAGCCTCTCCTGTCCTGTCCTCTCCTCTCTGCTCTGTGTAAACAGCCTCTCCTGTCTTGTCCTCTCCTCTCTGCTCTGTGTTAACAGATTTTCAGTGAATATTTGTAATAAGTGACCGTTGGTCTCAGCAGAATCAATCATGTCTTCACAGTGTCTCTGAGGAGCAGAATTTAATGTTTTTAACAGGAGCTGGTTAGTGCAAATGCTTTATTTTAAATGATACATGTAGAATAAAGATATTCTGACATAAACAGAAGTTTTGGTCACTTTTTATAAAGGAAATTTTTTAAACCGATGACCCGTTAAAGGAAATTTTAAATTCAGACGGTACTGCCTGTTTTAACATTGTTTCTATGATAAATAATAAAATTTCCCAAAGAAAAAAAAATACTTTTTTTTTAGAGGGGTTCAGAGGGTTAATATGCTTACATGCTGGAATTAATTAATGGGAGATTGAGATCTGTCCGGAAGAATGATGCCGTCCATGAGTGATCTTCTCTGAGAGGTTCGTAGATTTTCACACTGGCCCAAACATAATTTGCATCCTACTCTTTTCCTCACTGCAAGTTTAGCGTAACAATTCCCCTCTTAATAAATAAAGTAATATATTATCTAACATCATTTACTGGTTTAGAGAAACCTCGCTATGCTCACTGCAGTACCCAGACACCAGGACATGTAAACACCTGATGCAGGTATCCTGTGGCTCAATTGGTAGATTGGTCACCCATTGATCAGAAGTTCAGTGGTTCGATCCCTGATCCCTGAAATGTCGATGTATTCTTGGGCAAGATACTGAACCCCAAATTGCTGAATGAATTAGAATTAGATTTAGTGTGAACGGGTGAAAGAGCGTAGTGTGTAGTGTAAATCGCTTTGGATAAAAAGCGCTATATAAGTGCAGTCCATTTACTATTTACACAACTCAAGTTGTGGAGCTATATATATGATAAATAAAAGTGTGGTGGCCTACATGCTGAAATAAATGCTGTTGGTAAAGCAGAACTGTGTATTTGTCTTTGTCTTCGTCCTGCTAGAAGGAGAAGCTGAATTCATCAGGGCAGTAAAAGCAGCAATTCATCCTCATGACAGTTTGGTTGAAAAGATTCTGTGGATGTGGAGGAGACAGAGACACATCTGCACCAACGCACACAACAAAACCTGGATCAGACTAGAAAATGTGAATTAGCAGGTTTTTTATTGCTCCATGTTAATGTCATATCGCTGAATGTGCTAAAAACACACCCTGATTAGGCTTTGAGTCTCATCTTAATTTTTAATTACATTCAGGATATTTTCATGGTAAATAGAGAAATCAGTTTGCAGGTTTCTGGTAGTCTGTGTGCATACTGGGTCTGCGTTCAACCTTCTGCTCAATTAAGCTTCTCCTATAATGTATGACACCAGAAAAATACCATTTATTTAATGATGAAATACAATTTTGCACAATAGATTGGAGTTAAATGTAACCACTGCAACAGTTAGTGCAGGGCTGCAGCTCCTCTCTGTGCAGCATGTGCTCCGATGCTGCAGCTTCAGTCAGTCAGCTAGTTATCCGTTTGGGACGCAGCCAGATAGCCCACAGGAAGCTCAGCATCCATCCAAAACACTCTGCTGAAACACTGTTACCCAACCTGTCTGCCCACACACACACACACACACACACACACACACACACACACACACACACACACACACACACACACACACATAGAACTGGATGGACGATTGCCAGTGAGAGATCACTGGCTGTTTCCATTAGTATCACACATTAGGGTAACACAGTTTGACAGGTAGACACAGAGAGAGAGAGAGAGAGACAGATAGATAGAAACATATTTTTTTTATTTTTTATTCAAATAATCTGTTGTTGGTGTGACCGGGATGTTGTCAAGTACCACAAGGTGTTTCAATTAAAGAATAAATAAAACATCTCAGACATTTTAATGCATCAGTGTAGTTGAAGGTTTCAAATATTTTTATTTGATTTTTCAGAGTTACTGGATTGATATTACTGGTTTTAGTACAGCCAAAATGAAGGTGACATACTTGCAGTCAAGTACCTGACCACATCCTGTCAGGCGGTGATGGTGTGTGTGTCCACAGAGACGTGTTTGAATGTGAGGGGTCGTGTTTCGTCCCAGCATCAGACACTTGATGGATCTTCCACTAGAGGGTGTCACGAATGATTGATGAATGTTTTCACTCCGTGCTGTCTGCTTCTGTAACAACATGGCGACTCATTGGGAAACTTAATTTGAAATTATGGAAATAGTGAATTAAAATGTGTTTTGTGGCGAGAAAAAAACCCACACAGGCTCTGAATCTTTCTTCATTCAGGTGTACCAGAAGTGGCGAGTGGTGCTGTGCGAAGTATTGTAGACTTCATCTTTATGCAATTCTGTCTCTCAAAATGCACCAAGACAGCACTAGAATGTGAAATGTGGAAATGACACATCATGTGGACATGTCACCTGTCTTCACCTGTGTAGACTGTGTTTCCTGCTACTATCATACTGCTCTTACCTGCTGGGAGAAGAATTAATAATTCTCAATTATTACATGCATTGTAGTTATAAGTCTAGGGAATGTAAACTATTGATGCTTACATGCAATGACGGTTCTATGGGGGATTATCAAGATGCACTGAAAAAAGTTTTATAATTGCATTGTAGCTTTGAATGGTAATGGAGATCTGCAGCCTTATTGTGGTTGTTGATGGTCAGATGACTCAGCATTACATAACGCTGCCACTGTGTGTTTCATTTGACATTTCCATAATTACTTTCCTTGGCATTTGTCCTACTGGGAGCTTCAGTCAATAATGTCAACTCTATTTATTTATTTGATTGACCCATAACTTCAGCAGTCACATGAACTGACAGAATCGTTCCATTAAGATCAACCAAACACTCGAATCATCACATCAGCAGAACTGAAACCTGGTGACACTGAAGCTCACCTTCTCCCTGTTCTCTCTGTTTTATTTGTCTAGAAGGCGTTTTATCAGGTTGACTGGCAGTAAAGTGATCCTATGATGGAGGAGCTTCACGACGTCCAGCTGACTGAGATCAAACCACTGCTGACAGGACAGGTGAGGGGGCGGGGCTTAGCTGAGGTCATGGCCTGCCTCAACTACGTGCTGGAGAAAACTTTATAGATGTGGTTAAATTTCCAAGTACAGTTGTTTGTCAATACATCAGCTAACACATGAATAATGAACATTTTAACATTTTCTGATTTATGAAGTAAATTCAGTCTGATTCATGTCCTGAATTCTTTCTGGATAAACTAATTCCATAACAATAATCATTAAATCCTTTCTATGTCTTTGCAGAATGGGAGAAATCTCCAGGACTTTGACTGTCAGGTGAGTTTAACACCTTTTCATCTACATTCAAGGCTAAATCCTGTAGAAAGGTAGGTTTATTATTTTAATATAATGTTTGTAGAATTGGAATATAAAACATATGTCAGGGATAGTCTTGATAAGTCAGTGTTTATTATAAAACTTGTAATGTTTTTATAAATCTTACAAAATGTGTCACATGATGATATTAACAGTAGTGCGACTTGTTGATCTATTTATGTCCTAATAATTAACAACAGCTGGTTCACATGAAGGATTGACTTCAGATAAGATGAACATTAGAAAACATGAACCGTCAGAGAAAAAAGATGATGAAAGCCACATACATGTTATCTAGTAGTTAACTTGTGTGCCTCATTTAAAAATATATAAAAATAATAATATTATTTATCCCTTTTTAACCTACTTTATTCTTATCAATAAAAAGAAATCATACATTTTCAGATTTTTCAGGCACTAAATTATAGATTTCTTTAATGAAAAAACAAAACAAAAACCAAGTTATTTCATGTATATTAAATTCTAGGGGGATTTATTTTCTTTTTTTCACAGTCAGTAATTTGCAACAACATTGGCCTCTATGACAAAGCGATTTATCATATGACAGTAATACAATTCTGCTGTTTTGCCAGCTCGGCTTTTATCACACTGAACCAAGCTTTGATAACACTGCAGTGCGTCGTTTTAGACATCAGACAGCATTCTTGCAGCAAAAGACATGTGACATGGAAACTACAGTGTAATCAGCTGCATGAATCCGACTGATAAACCACCAACTTAATGTATTCAGGGTTTTCCCTGGGTTTTTAGAGGTCTTAGGGGGGTGGGCAGCTGAAGCATAGGGGTTAGCGTTCCTCGGCCTTACATGTATTTTAAAAGCTTTTTTTTTTTTTTTTTTTAACAAAAACTGTGCAATTTCACATAATTTTGACCACTGTCATTACTATAGGAAACTAAAAAACAGATTCAATTTCCTCTAGTTGTAATTTACACTTTATTTGCACAATTCACAGCCCCCTTTTGAACATTTAATTCTTCTGGCTGAATTGGTCCTGTAGAACCGCCGAACAAACTTCTCCATGGCAGAAGTTCCTGGCTGGGGGGGTCTGAAAAGTCTGAGTACCTGCCAGGCCTAGAATTTCGTCATTTTAGGGGCAAGGCCACTTGTCTCTAATTCCACTATTCCATCATATACACTGAACTTAATCATTGCCTATTTTAAGAATTATTTTAAAGGAGAATAAGGGTTCTTGTATATTTTATTTAAGGCATCTTATTTTGACAGTCTTTTTTGTAAATTCTGTGGTCAATTCTGTTAACACACTGCGCTCTTATTTTGAAAGCGGCATGCGTTTAGCGACAGGAAGTTATTCAAAACACTAAGTCACAGTTTAGTGTGATTCAAACAACTTTTACAAACAAACAACTGTTAGCTAGTGTTAGCTCGCGGCTAACGAACGGCATATGCAATGCAGTGCATTTGGACCTCTGACCGCCCGGTAGGGTGGCCATTTCTTTCACATCAAAAAGGAGGACACTTTGCGGACAAGCAAGCAGATATTTGTTTGGTATGATCCGGTTTTAAGCAGAGTTGTACTCCGATTAGCTCGATGCTTGTCAGTGCTAGCATGTCTCTGGATAGCTGCTTTGCCTTTGCTGCTCACATCCACATGGCTTCGACATAATGTACAAAAAGAATGAAACTCCCTCTTACTTTTTGTAACAAGCCCGTGTTCTCTTGTCCATTTCAGGTTAAAGGAGGTATTTCGCTTTGGCATTCATTGAATGTAGGGGAAACACTGGGTTTTTTTTTAAACAGAGAAGGTGAAATGTCCGTTTTTGGAAATACCCGGCAACGTGTAAAGATCAATGGGACGCAATGCGGCTCTTATTTATTTTTGCTAACCTGCTCTATTTTTTCTCTTAGGCGGGAGGCAAAAATGCTTGGGCGCCGCGCCTAACGCGGTATAATGGCAGGGAAAACCCTGGTATTATAGCCGCTCTTAGAAGACAGAGACAGAGTGTGTGTGTGTGTGTGGCGCTCTTTCAGGTGTGTAAGAGAAAGAGGAGATAGTGTGTGGAAGGCAGTGATGGGAATAATTAATTGATGATCGATTAATGGTCGTTAAGAATTTGGTTGATCAGGTGGAATTTTTAATCGATCTGTGTATTTTTTAAATTTGATTTAATTTTCTGAACTGAAACACACCGAGCGTTCAGTTCTGTGGTCGTACGTCAATCACCCAATGAGCTGAGAATGAGGTTGGATAAAGCTACTGAAAGCTGCAATACCAATTAGAAAACACACAGAAATACAAGAGGATTCATATGAGAGAAACTAGCTTATGGCATCAAACCTTGCTAGCATGAATTACTGAGTTTGATTTGATCCAAAACTAATTGAAACACAAAACACATTTAAATAAGAAGATTACTGTGAAAACTAACCTCATGTCTCTTCAGGGGCTAAAACATCAAAAATTGAACTCCTTGACGTTATCTTTACAGTTTATTCTCACTGAGTTAGTTTAACGATAGACAGGATCAAGTGTCTTTTTTTGTCCTTTCAAAATGAAAGCGTCCCGTTATCAAAACAGTCTTTTGCACAGTGCTGTATATATATTATTTTGCACAAAGGCCCGTCCCTAGTGGATGGTGGACTGCAGCACTCTGTTAATGTTTAAAAAGTCTCTGTGGCTCTTTGAGTGGCCTTTGGATCGACCGACCTGATGGCTGTCCCTTTTCTCTTTTCAGACTCTATTGATTTTGATGCATAGCCTGTATTTGTCCCATAGGCGAACATGAGAAAAGATGGAAAGCCTGATATAATAGACTCCATGATTTGATGCTGTAATGGACATGGATCAATCATTTTAATGGGTTTTAATGGGACATTTCTGTCCTCAAAGACCTGAGTGTTTGTATTCTGGATACACTTTTTTATTACAGACTGATTAAAATTATCTAACATTTAAGAAGACAAAAATGTCCCTCATGATGCGCAAAGGTAAAAGTGGTTTGATAATAATTGACTGATAACATTAGGTGTTTTTCCTCTTTGTAAATAATCAGAGATGCTCAGTGCAAAGGCTTAAAATACATTTATTTACATATTATAGAAAGAATAGTAGAGACAGATCGCTCCAACAGTCCTATTAGAGGAGATGTGTGAGGGAAAGTGGATGCGGGTCAACTGTGAACACAGATATTGATCAGCAGGATGTCAGCAGGTCACTTTAAATCAATGTCTGTGATCAGTGAGTTTAAATTAGTGCACAACAACAAACAGCCTGTCAGTTCATCCTCATACATCTGAATAACAGCACAATGAATACTAATAATTATCATCAAGCAAGATTTATTTTCCTAAAGGACATTGTTTTTAATGAATGTTAAATCACTAATTTAGTGATTTGTTGTCATTTTAAATACTTTTTCTATTGAAAAAAGTAATTAACTATTTAAAGTGTCTCCTATAATATATGCAATATTTTTACCTTACAGTTTAAATTTTAGTTTTGACTGCTCGATTGTGGCAAGAATCATAATCACAACTATTTGTAATATTTAATAGTGAAACCATGATTATTTAACACAATAATTAATTTACTTCGGAAACATTGTGCATTTATTGAACTTGAATAATTTTAAGATTGGCTTTTCTTGAACTTTATTAAAATTCAACTAATACTAATATATATATATATATATATATAATTAAAATACAATCATTGTTTTACCTCCATTATTTTGTTTTCATAATTGTTGGAAGACAACATTATAATTGTGAATATAATTGGATTAACAGGCCAGCAGTATTTTGGACCAGTCAGCGAGTCTCAGTATAAACTGTTTAAATGTCCAGAAAACGATTTGTTAGCAACATCTCTTGACAGAAAAACTGTAATTAAAAAGCAGCATGCAAGTTTTAATAATTGGTTGTGAAATTAAATTTCCTGTGGGAGGAAGGAGCTGAAGAGGAGAGGAGGGAGTTAGATAGAAGTCCTGATCAAACCTGAAGAATGAGAGAAGGGCAACAAGTTGTTTAAGACCTTCACGTCTCAGCCAATGACCACACAGATTATTCCTGTTGATCCAATCACGCCATCCTCTTTGTGTCTGATTTCACTGGGCTCAAGGCTAGAGGACAACTTGTTTCTCTGCTGACCTCTTTGACATTTTTCTCTTGATGAATCCTTCTCTTCCTCTCTAAAAACTCTCCCTCGTCCTCCTCCTCTGTCAGGATGTCTGACTCTCTGGATCTGCACCAGATCTCCTGTTCTTTAGGAGTTGGGGTGGTGAGTTAGCCAGTTAGCTCTTCATTAGCCTGCTCTCTCTCCAGTCATGCTTTGTCAGCAGCTCACTTCCAAGAGTCAGCAGCTTTTAGCCGGTTAGATCTTCAGCTCGCTCATCTGTTTACCTGCAGACGTCCTGCTAGCTGCTGCTGCTGCTGCTGCTGCTGCTGCTGCTGCTGCTGCTCGCCTGTTTATTCTGTTTCAGCCGTAGTTATAATAAGAGAAAAAAATTGCAAAAGCCAAGAAATAAAAATATTGAAAAGAAAAAAAATCAAAAGAAAGGAAAAAGATATGAAGTAAAATTGTAAAATGAGGGAGTTGTACAGGTAGCAGTTTTGTGCAGAAATGGGCAAAATATTGTACAACACTTCACGGGATTAGTTAATATTTATCTTTATATATTGATAACCATTAACATACATGCATTGGTTTTCCAGAGAAAGACATACAGGGCAGAAAAAAACAAAAGTAGATCTTCAAAGAAGAAGAAATATATTTGGTTAAAAGTGAGATTCAAATGTTGAAAATGTCTTTTCATTTGTGCTAATTTCAGGATACTTAAGAAAATTAAAGACATTTAGCAGGGTTTTGTCATTTTTAGACATTTAAATGCATAAAACCTGCATTTTATTATTTGAGTGTGTCAGCATTTTTACCTCTGCCACTGATCAATGCGCAACCTCAGAAATGTCCACTTGATTTTACTTTCTGCCATTTAAAACCTGCAGTGAAGTGACAAACTGTGCATGTGAATCTGAGGAAGCTTAACATCCATAAATAGAAACAGTCAGGTGTTTCCATTAATGAGATGAGTTTACGACAGCTCCACCCATGTGGAGCTGCTCACCTGTCTGTCCATGTTTCCATCTGGAACAAGAAGCATATCTTTAGTTTACTGCACAGCCTCTGATTGATAACCACACTGAGGTCCACCAGGCACTCAGGGTGTTTTTTTGTTGCTCCTGTCACATTTTATTCACTGTGGCCTCATTTTCTACTGCATCATATAAGTGATGCTCCTCTGTGGACACAGCACAATTATAGTTAGAGGTAGGGAAAACTCTAACTTTCATTTTTGCAATATAACACAATTCTAAGGCCATTAATCATCAAAAAAAGAAATTGGTCATTTATTTTACAAAAAAAAAAAAAAAATAGAACCAATATGATCAATATTTGCCTGCAAGTGTTACCAACACTGGAAAAAAATGTTTTCTCCACATGTTACACATTGAAGTATTGTCATGTTTCCAGCCTCTCCTGTCCTCTCCTCTCTGCTCTGTGTAAACAGCCTCTCCTGTCCTCTCCTCTCTGCTCTGTGTAAACAGATTTTCAGTGGATATTTGTTGGTCTCAGCAGAATCAATCATGTCTTCACAGTGTCTCTGAGGAGCAGAATTCAATGTTTTTAACAGGATCTGGTTAGTGCAAATGCTTTATTTATGGACACTTAGATCATAAAACTCGTTCAGTGATTGTCAGAAAAGTACAAGTCTGACACTGTTTTTACAGTTTCTGGCTATGATTTATTGTCTTTTTAAAAAATTTTTTTGTTAATGAAAGCTGTACTTTTAAACCTGCCGGCTGGTTGTGGGGTTCATAGGGTTAACGTGAAATCCTATCTCCACCACAGAATGATTTCTAAACAAGTGATCCAGCTGAAATATTTCCCAAAATAATATTGTGGTGCATTCGTGTAAACGTTGAACTGTTCTTATCGTTCATATTAAACATCACAAACATCTGATAAAACATCTGCTTTCCACTCAGCTGTCAGTTTTTCTGAAGTTAATGTGGTTTATCAGTTTGTCCCTGAGCAGCTGCAGCCTCTTTGTGTGTTCAGGTGTTTCAAGGAGAAATCCTGAGCTGCTAAAATGTTAGTTAGGAACAGAAATTTCCCCCGCATTCCTTGACTGCTTCGTACGTGTAGCGTGCGGCCCTCAAGACTCCTGCTTGAGTTTGTTGTCGCCGCTCACAGGAAAGATGTTTGTTTGTTTGTTTTTGTTGTTTTTCAGGAGCACGATGTTGAGACGTCCCACGGTGTGCTGCACGTTACCATGAGGGGAGTTGCTAAGGGCAACCGACCCACAATCCTCACCTACCATGACATCGGGCTCAACCGTAAGTAAACACACACACACACACAGTCAGTCATCACACAGCATGTGAGTTACAGCACGGAGGAAACAGATGAGAAACAAGGGCTTAACATATTGTGTGTGTGTGTGTGTGTGTGTGTGTGTGTGTGCATGTGCGTGTGCGTGTGCGTGCATGTAGATAAGTCCTGTTTCAACAGCCTGTTTAACTACGAGGACATGCAGGAAGTGACACAGCATTTCTCAGTCCTGCATGTTGACGCACCAGGACAGCAGGAGAACGCTCCTGTGTTCCCTACAGGGTAACGCACACGCACACACACACACACACACACACACACACACACACACACACACACACACACTGAAGCAACACAATATCCTCACCATCCTCTCCTGGGTATAAACACACATATACACACTTCACCATTTTCCACTGGGTAACACACACACACACACACCAGTGTTTCCCCATAGGTTCGTATGTGAGTTGTTTTTGTTGTTCTTACAGAGGCGTCACTGAAACACTTGTTGTGTTTCTGCAACAGAACAAAAATAAAATCTTTGACAAACTGCTGGCACAGTGACCTGATCAGAACATCATCTTAAATAATGAGATAAATAAATAAATTTAATTAAATAAATATATATATATATATATAAATAAATAATATAAAAATAATAAATTAAAAAGAAATTAGATCAATTACGTGGAAATACTGACATATTGAAAACTACTAAACATATATTCAAATTAGAAATATAAATATAAACAACAAAATAGAAATTTGATCAAATATGTTGTAGTGCACTGCCACAACCCACCAGCAAATAATAATCAAAATATTAATGTTATGGATTTGAGGTTAAATATAGATTACAATCCAGTTCTTCTAATTTTTCCTTGAAAATATTTTAATCCATTTTTACTACCTCCTGGAGTAAAGTGACATAGAAATACTACCCAGTACGTTCTACTAAATTCTCATATATCAGGTGCAACAGTGAGCTTATGAGTCAGTGACACTGTTGTCGTTTCTACAAGCTGTCAGTGAAAATTTGTGCGTGTGTGTGCTTGCATGTGTGCGTGTGCAGGTACCAGTACCCGTCCATGGACGAGCTGGCTGAGATGCTGCCGTCTGTGCTGACACAGCTTCAGTGAGTGCCCTGTTGTCTTTGCAATGCATGCTGGGAATTTTAGTAGGAACAGATGGTTTGTTGCATCTCCCTGATGTGTGTGTGTGTGTGTGTGTGTGTGTGTGTGTGTGTGTCATTAGAGTGAAGAGTGTGATTGGTATCGGCGTTGGAGCTGGAGCCTACATCCTCACCAAACTGGCTGTGAGTAGATTTACCAACTACACCTAACCCAAACATACTGCTGCTGCTGCTGATGATGGTGAAAATGGTGAAAATGAGGATAATGATGGTGATAATGATGAAAATGCGGATAATGATGGTGACAATGAGGGTGATGATGAGAATGTTTATGATGATGATTGTGATGATGAGAATGATAAGGATAATGTTAAAAATGAGGATGATAATGAGGATGGTGATAATGATGATGATCGTGATGCTGTTGTGTTTCAGCTGAATGAGCCCACTTTGGTTGAAGGTTTAGTTCTGATCAACATCGACCCCTGTGCCAAAGGCTGGATGGACTGGGCTGCCTCTAAGGTGACACAAACACACACACACACACACACACACACACACACACACACGTGATAAATAAGAGATGAAAGCTGTTTAAATTGTCCGTTGATGAGTCAGTATTAAAATATGATATTTTGTTGTTTTTTTTCCTGCAGCTGAGTGGCTGGACGAGCAACCTGGTGGACACGATCATGGGACACCACTTCAGCCCTGTGAGAACAGACTGGATTGAACCAGAACCTTAATGAGAACAGTCTGAGCATCTCCGCCTCACTGTTCTCTCGCTCTCTCTCTCTCTCTCTGTCTGTGTGTGTGTGTGTGTGTGTGTGTGTGTGTGTGTGTGTGTGTGTGTGTGTGTGTGTGTGTGTGTGTGTGTGTGTGTGTGTGTGTGTGTGTGTGTGTGTGTGTGTGTGTGTGTGTGTGTGTGTGTGTGTGTGTGTGTGTGTGTGTGTGTGTGTGCGCCCGCGCAGGACGAGTTAACGGAGAATAAGGAGATCATCCAGACGTACAGACTCCACGTCTCTCAGGACATACCACAGGACAACCTGGTCATGTTCTACAGCAGCTACGACAGGTGCCACACACTCAACAACACAATAACAGCCTCAGTGAAAACCACAGGAAATGGATTTTTACTTTTACCTATTTTTAAGTTGTTGCTTTTTTAAAGATCTTTTTTGGGCTGTTTCAGCTTTATTGGACAGTGGTAGAGATACAGAGTGAAAGGCCTGTTTACAAGCACTAAGCTCTCAGTGTTTTAAGGATTTTAACAAAGTTTTACTACTGCTAAAGAAAGATCTGGGTACATCTTCCACCTCTGAATTAGCTTAAAATCAAGTGTGGATATCGACTACTTTAACCCATTTAGACCGGATGCAACATTTGGGTGCAGTTATTCAGGTTTGGGGTCATGGTTTGGAACAAGTTTTTCTCAGAGGACTGAGTTCTAACTAGGTTAACTTGATTTCTCATAGACGAGCTGATCTCCAGAGCTACAGCTCACCAGTCTATATTTTTTGCCGTTATCTTTTTAATAACGGGGTTATGGGTCGGATAGCTTGGGACACACAGCGACAGCAAGAGGTGAGAAGAATTCGTGCTGCCGTGGGAGCAGGGACAAGACACAAGGCTTTATTCCTCACTGACTGCAAGGCTGAAAGTAGGACAGCAGGGCGGGACATCCATGATTAATAGTGTAAGACTTTACCAAGAAAAACTGTGTAATATTACTGTAATTACTGCTGCTGCTCCTGCTGCTCACAAGATGCTGCAACAAAGCTGTCTCCTACCTCCATGAAAAGCCAAAACAACATCAGTCAGACTCTGACAAGCTGCCTGGAGTCTGTTTATGTACTGAAGTGTGTGTGTGTGTGTGTGTGTGTGTGTGTGTGTTAGTCGTGCTGAACTGCAGATGGAGCGGCCGGTCTTTGGTCTGAATGAAGACACAGTCACCACTCTCAGGTATCATTTCTGCTTTTTGTCCTTTTTTTTTACCGTACATTTCTACCAACACACCCTGTTAATCTTTCTGTGTGTGTGTGTCAGGTGTCCTGCTCTGCTGGTGGTTGGAGACACGTCGCCTGCTGTTGATGTCGTGGTGAGTGTCTGCCCTGTTTCCATGACAACAGCCAGTACGAGACTTCACATTGATGTAAATACAGTGTGTGTGTCTGTGTGTGTGTGTTGCTCTGCAGGTGGAGTGTAACTCCAGACTGAACCCGACTAAGACCACCCTGCTCAAGGTACCTGTCTGTCTGTCTGTCTGTCTGTCTGTCTGTCTGTCTGTATGTCTGTCTGTCTGTCCTCTCCTGAATATCCGTCTCTTAAAGGGACAGTTTTGCAGTGTGAGGTTCTTCCCCACAGTCAGTGTAGTACTAAGTGAGCGTTCCCCCTGAGCCGTTTGTTCCAATTGAAACAAACTCTGCTGTTTTCTGATGGTCCGTCTGGTTTCTGCTGTTGTGAACACAGCACTTGTCAGCTCCCTCAGTCGGTTAGTTTGTTTGTGATGCTTTGGTGTTTTAAAGTGAAAGAAGGAAACAAACACAGTAACAGATGGAGGCAGTCAAAACCAGCAGCTCCTCTGTTCTACAAGGTAAAATCAATCTGTCAGTGGCGTCTGGTGGCTATACAGAGAGCAGAGATAACTGCTTCAGTTCCCCTCACAGAAACTTAATCAGGGCTGTCTGACAGCAAGGTCAAACCGTGCAAATTAATTATTAATTCAATTAGTAAATCGTAAATATATTTTTATATTTATTTATGTTTTATATATATATATATATATATATATATATATATATATACACAGCGGTGTTCTGTTCTCACTAGATGTTGTTGTTGTGTGTCCTCTGCAGATGGCAGACTGTGGAGGACTTCCTCAGGTGGTGCAGGTCAGTCTAACTGCTCTGATGAGTTACTTATTGATTAAGTAATTAAA
Organism: Centropristis striata; assembly: GCF_030273125.1. Lineage (NCBI taxonomy): Eukaryota > Metazoa > Chordata > Actinopteri > Perciformes > Serranidae > Centropristis > Centropristis striata. The sequence continues at coordinate 15,840,439 of NC_081521.1, forward strand.
ATGATGCTATTTCAAGGTTAAATTCACTGTGAGGATTATTCTTTTCCTGTAACAAAGAATAAAGCCATTGCTTTCTTTTTTAGACACACGGTTATTATACTTCCTCTGAATATAATCCAACAGACGTAGTCATGTGTATCGTCTATTTACCTGACTTAAGTGTGTTTTTCTTTCTTCAGCCTGGAAAACTAGCCGAGGCCTTCAAGTACTTTGTCCAGGGGATGGGCTACAGTGAGTATCCTCCACATGAGCTGCAGCATCACACACTTCTGCTTTATTTCCCACCTGTACATCTCAGAGAACAGAAAAGATTCCTTTGTATTAAGAAGAAAAGACTTGTGGCTCAGACTGAGTTTGATTGAATTCCATGTGTTGCATTTTATCTGACGTTAGTTTCCTGTTGGTGTTTGTGTCTCTGTGACATGTATTAACCCCTCTGAGTTATGTAACAGCAGCCACATCTGTGTTACTGTTAGTTCAGCTCAAGTCAGGACTGCTCAATAAAAAGGTGTGTGTGTCTGTGTGTGTGTGTGTGTGTCTACAGCAACGCGTCACTAACTGTAAGTAGCAGTTTGCAGTGTGTGTGAGTGTGTTATATCTCAGCAGCAATTCTCTCTCTGAACCTGTCCTCTTTCCTTTCTGCTCTCCTTGTCTTTGTCTTCGTTTCCTTCAGTCCCTCATGTTGTTTTAAACCGTCTGAGCAGCCAATCAGGTATCAGGATTTTAACCAGAATCACCTCCTTGCCAGTCTGTCTCCATTTCCGTGTGTGTGTGTGTGTGTGTGTGTGTGTGTGTGCGTGTGTGCGTGTGTGCGTGTGTGCGTGTGTGCGTGTGTGCGCGCATGCTCTGGATCAGCTGATAGCTGATCATGGTTTCTCCCCTGCAGTGAATCTGAGCAGCAGCTCTGAGCTGCATGCCGTCACACTCCAGCTCCATTCACACTGAAGACCCTGCTCAGATCAGACCCAAATCACACAATAACATGAATTGAGAACTAAGAGAGAAGGGAACAATAACAAAAAATATATATCTGTTTTTGCTCAAACAAATACACTTTACCCACTGGAGGGATAGAGCCTCTCAAAACCTGGAGGGACGTCACAGAACCAGTGAAGTTAATCAACTTTCCATACAAGCCGATTCTATGGTACCAAACACAAATTATAACCTACAGATGTAACTCAGGTTAGGCTGAAGAAACGTGCATGCAGACTAAAATCCAGTATAAAGTGTATACAATGTGTTAGCTGCAGCCAGCTGGACAACAAGGTTTTACATGTGAACGGCCTTCAGAAGTTTCAGGGGAACATCCCCGTCCCCACGGAACCAGCAGAACTGTAGAAAAAACAGTCCTGTCTCGATTTCATAATGTAGGCATAGACGTGGTAGCAGAGTGTCGGTTCTAGTGACGTCCCTCTCCACTGTGCTGCTCTGTGGTTCCATGCAGAGAGGACAGACTCTGCTCCACCTTGGCTGCATTATGTATTAAGGTGTCTTTATAAGCCTTTTATTGGCATACAGTGTTCCAGATGTGTCCTGGCAGTGCATTCAGCACTCTGCTCGAATGGTTAACCACGGTTATGGGACAATGCAAACTCTGGCATCGCTCTGTGCTGCAGAACGGAGAGTCTTCTCTCTGTATGACACAACTGACCGATTAACAGAGTGAACTCTCACGTGGTTTGACGTTATGCGTTTTAGTTTCAGTAGAGTTTTCTCTGTGTGAAAAGAGACCAAAGTTACAAACTCATTCACTGATTGGTAGCAGAGTAACAGAGCTTCAGTGTGAACAGAGCCTCAGACTCACCGTCATCTGATTTGAATCCTGCTGCTCCGTCAGTGTGGACCATTCAAATCCTGCATGCTGGTTGGACAGAAACCAACCTGCTGTCACACAACCACGCCCCCTCACACACAAACACGCACGCACGCACGCACGCACAGACAGACAGACAGAACCACACCCCCCTCACACACACACACACACACACACACACACACACACACCAGCGCCAGGCTGATGTGTCCTGTCATTAACCCCTCCTGTCTCTCCCTACAGTGCCCACAGCTGGTATGACACGGCTGGTGCGCTCCAGGACTCACTCGGCCTCCAGCGTTGGCTCCACGGACGGCGTGCGGAGCCGCAGCGCCACCAACACGCTGCCAGAGGGCGCCAACTGCAGCGGGCCCAGACTCACAGCGGAACACACCATCGAGATGACGGCGTAGGACCGACCCCGCTCTGGTTCTCCATCTACTCCTCTTCTTCTTCGTCTCCTGCACCTGGAACATTCCTCCGTGTAGGACGCAGCCAAACGGTTCTACGTCGTAGTTGTAAACGTTCTTCCCAAAGACAAAGGTCACAGCTGACATGGTTTAAAGTAGAGAAACGCCCTGATACAGCTCTGGGTCTGACCGCTGGGGTTGGCTCTTTAGGACACTGATGTTGGTGTGAACTCCTCCTTCTCTCTCCTCCTCCTCCCTTCTCTTTCCTCCTTCTCTTCTCTCCTTCCTCGTCCCCTCTTCTCTCCTCCTCTCTTCTCTCCTCCTCCCTGGGGGTTGTGATTGCTGTATCTGTATCTGTACAGCTGGTTTATATATATTTACATCCAGTTTGTTGTAATTCTTCAGTAGATTGTTTTCAGACCGGATGATCGTTTCTCTTCCTTCAGTTATTATTACTCTTATTATTATAATCTTTATTATTTTGTTATGACTTGTTGATGGTGGTGGTGTTGCTGTGCGGCTCGTTTATGAAATTATTCTCCTACACATGAAAATACAGGAACTTTAAGGGAAAACTTCACCAAAAATGTTGGTTTTATTGGCCCAGAAACTGTTTTTAATATCAGCTCCTGCCCCGAAATATCTGATACAAGTTTGTTGTTTATGAGAAAACTGATGAAAGAGCTGAAATAAGACTGACAGTTAGTTATACTAAACTCCAGGAAAGTTCCTCCTCTCCTCATTCGCTGCTTCACGGCGCTCTCAGAAGCAGACAACTTTTTCTTCAGACAAAACTTGAAAGTACAGAAACAGATGTCAATATGCAATAAAACTGAAAAGGCTTGGGAGAAAAACTCTTCACACTGCAATTAGAAAATTGTGATTAAAAATGCATTAATGCAATTCAAAAAAGTTTTGTTTGCAAATGTTAAAGTTGCTAAAACCTTTTGATTCAAAAGCAAAACTTTTGGGTTTGTAAAAAAGTTTTAAATTTGCATCAATACATTTTTTTAATCACACATTTATTATTTTTTTTTGTTTTGAATTACAGTGAGGAAAGTTTTGTGCTCAAACTTCTTCTTTTTGATTGTATGATAAAGACACAAAAGTATCCCCGATGTGATGAGAAAAGAAAAAGATCCTGTGAGCCTTTTAAAGAGAAAATAATTCTTAACTGATTCTACAAATAATGCCATTATTTCAATAAAGTTTCTCATTATACAGACTTACAGGATTTTCTTCAACTTATTATTTTTTCTCTTACAAGCCAGACGGGATGATTCCTTCCGTAGGTTGTTTTTTCCATGAATGTGCAGATTTCAGTCTGATATTTCCGGCTTTAAAGGAAACGTGAACGACTGAAGAAAAGCCAAACGTTCAGGTGAATAGTTGCTTATTTTCTCTGGACAGTGAGCTCGTTTGTTTCTCTCCTGATTCTGAGCATGATTTATTGCCGTGGAGCCTGAAGCCGCCCTGTGAGTAACCTGCCTCCTCTCAGCACCTCCACAACAAATCATTTACAAGTTAAACTGAACTTCTTCCACGTTGTGTTGTTGTTGCAGTTTGTTTCTCTGGCCTGAAATCTTCCAGAAGGGTTGATATTGATGATTATTATTATTGTTATTATTATTATTATACAGACTGATGAGTCTGTTTGGATTTGATAAATTGCACTTTAAATGTTGCTGTTTGTATGAGAAGCCATGATGGAGGGCGATGTGGATTCAGGTGGTGACTTTTCCATGAGAAGTGCAGTTTAGAAGTCGTGCTGTGGTTGATGGCGCCCCCTGCTGGAGGACAGTCAGCACTGCAGGACCGTCATCCTGAGGTCTGTTCGATGCCTTCATGTAGACTCTTTACAGATGTTTCCTGCTGTGGAGGACGGAGGCTGCCCAAATATAAAATGAATTACCTAAAATAATATTAATAACGTAGCGGTAATTAATTGTAGACATTTGACATTCATTAGTACGGTATTTATATTTTGGCTTCTTTATTCATTTACTCTTTGGTATTTATTCCCCTATTTATTCATTTTTCTTTTGTAGAAATTAAATAATTTAAAATTCAGAATAAATAAATGAGAAAATGATGAAAAAATGAATGCCATGTAATATAAATTTAAATGTGGACAGTATTTAACTGATTAATGTGACAAGTTGTTTTTTCTACGCTTTGTTTATTTACTTTTCTAATTTACATTTTTCTTGTTAATTTTTACTATACATTTAAAATAAATGCAAAAACTACAGTTACAAATGAAGAAAAAGGTGAAATTACATAGGAAATAAATGAAAAAAGGAAATTAATTCAAGGGTTTATGTATAAATATATAAGTAAGCAAACTAAAACTGAACTATCAATTTGTGTGACATTTTATCAATTAACTACATTTATTTTTAATATTATTTTTGGGACATTTATCCGAGTATTTTATTTTGGCAGCGTCTCTCCACTTCCTGTCAAACTGATCTGAACGAGGAGTTTTCTGAGTCGACAGACAAACTGTAACTGGTACACGCACAGTTGATTATTTAGTTTTATTTAATCTATATATAATAACTGTCTGTTCCTGCTCTTAATATTTATTACAACTATTACTTTGGGGTTTGTACTGAAGCGTTTGGTAGCTGTTCGGTTTGTTGTTTCATGACTTTTAATGTAAAAAAAAGTTTGTAATGAAATAAAGCTCGTTATCCACAAAATCAAAGCTTCTGACCTGAATATTCTGCAGAAATTCAGATCATTTACTGAGGTCAAAGTAGCAAAACTAACATAAAAATACGGTTATAAGCAAAAAGTAATATTAAATATTAGTGTGTAAGCAGCTGATTGTCTGACTAAGCAGGAAAAGCAATTGGAGGCAAATTAACGGTCGGAAATGAGTAAAATAAAGCAACTACAGGAACTTCAGGCTCGTCCTGGTTCTCAGGTTTACATCTGTTACTTCTCCTCGCCTCTTTTAAACAGCTTCCGTTGTATTGCTGTAATGAAGGTCTGAAATGTAGCCGAGCTGCATCATATCTCCAGCTTTGATTTGATTGTGTCTTTATTATGCAATCAAACTAAATAGGATTCCACTGCAATTAAAAAAAAACAAAAAAACATTTGATTGCAATTAAAATGTATTAATGCAATAAAAAATCTTGTGTTTGCTGTTAGAGCTTTTGAACAGGCTTTAAGAATAACTGTAGAAACAGTCTCTTTTGCTTCTGCAGGTCATAAAGAGGCATCATAATGAAACTTTACTTTTTTGCTTTAAAATCAGTCTGCTTCAGGCTCAGGAGTGAAGTTTAACAACACAGTCAATTAGTAAACAAACAAAAAAATAATTGAAAAGATTTATTATCTCTACTATTTTACATTATTTTGCACACTAAACGTCAGCCGTGACATCGTGTTGAATGAGTGCAACAGAAAAACTGAACATGGTGCCGCTGAGCTCCGAGACGCTGCGGTGGTTGGGTCAGCTGGCTGCAGGCGCCGCCGTCTTGCTGCAGAGTCTCCCCAGCAGTCCGGCCATCTGCAGCAGAGAGTTGACGCCTTCAGCCACCCTCATATGAGTGTAGCCGATCTCCTGCAGGACGCAAACAACAACAGGTAAATAAAGTTCAGTCTGAGTAAAGTTGAAACTTCTTTTTAACAGGTTTAAGGAACAGTTCATATGACAAATAAATGAAGCCAGTAAAAGTTCAGTGTGCTGCAAATGTCGGTTAGTGATCTGATCACAAGGTGAGCACTCAAAATAACGTTTGCTCTGATCTGAGAAATTTAAAATAAACCAATATTTACTGCAGCACTAGATTCCAAAATGTGATGTTTTATTCAATAATTACAGTTAAAGTAAAAAAAACTTTATATGGTGAAAAATTAATTTAATACCAAAAAAATATTAAAATGTTGAGAACATACTAGTAAAATATTCAGAAAAAAATAGCAAAATCTTCCTATAATCAGACAGTGTCCGTCCATGAAACATGTTTCTGCTCTCATCGACCATCAGACAAACAGAGTTCCTTTAGAGAACAGACATGTATATGTGTGTATATATATGGCTCAGTTGGTAGAGTTGGTTGGCCCCCAACCGAAGGGTTGGTGGTTCAATCCCTGACCGTCGCAGCCTACATGTCGAAGTATCCTTGAGCAAGATACTGAACCCCAAATTGCTCCTGATGCTGTGTTCATCGGTGTTTGAATGAATTCCCAATGGTGGCAGGTGGGACCGTTTAGGGTAGCCTCTGCCACCAGTATGACTAGAAAAGCGCTAAACAAGTGCAGGTCCATTTACCATTACTATACACATATATATATTTTTGTCGTATAGTTGTGATATTTTTTTCTGGGAAATTTGTGTGGTTTTTTTCCTTGTAAATTTGTGATTTTTAATCATAATTTTGTGATTTTTTTCCCTCATGAATTTGTAATTTTTTTCCTGTGTTTTGTTGGCTTCCTTCCTTTGGTTCGGACTATCAGACAAACAACAGAGTTCCTTTAGAGAACAAACAGTTCAGAGCTCCTTAGATCTGTTTTGCATGTGTGACTTCTTCTTCAACACCTCTCACGGTCGTGGTGATTCATAATCTCTGATGAACCTCTTTTCACTCACTCGCACGTCTCAACAGTAGATCAACAGCTGCTTCAGCTCCACAGTAAAGGGTTAAAACCACCTCGTCTCACCTTGATGAAGTCCAGCTTGAGGTACTCGGCCATCTGGAAGGTCTTGCAGACCCTGAAGATGTTCCCGATGATGTCCTCTGGAGAGTAGCCCAGCGCCCACAGCTGCTCCACCACCTGGTAGGCCTCGTCGATCCTCCCCTCCACGCAGTGTCCCAGCATGCTTTTCACCAGCAGGGGATGGGGCTCGTCACACACTTTGAACACGTTCTCACTGTTGATGTAGCCGAAGCCGGAATGGGTCGACTGAAGGTTGTTCAGAGCCTGGAGGAACAAACCAAAACCAGGAGGTCAGAGAGACAACCACGAGTCTCTGAGCCGGACGCCACAGTCCTGACTCAGCCCCTCACCTGTCTCATGTCCCTGTCTCATTTCCCCCCATCCGTCTCATGTCCCCTCATCTGTCTCATTTCCCCCTACCTGTCTCATGTCCCCTCATCTGTCTCATTTCCCCCTACCTGTCTCATGTCCCCTCACCTGTCTCATGTCCCTGTCTCATTTCCCCCTACCTGTCTCATGTCCCCTCATCTGTCTCATTTCCCCCTACCTGTCTCATGTCCCCTCATCTGTCTCATTTCCCCTCACCTGTCTCATGTCCCTGTCTCATTTCCCCCTACCTGTCTCATGTCCCCCTATCCGTCTCATTTCCCCCTCACCTGTCTCATGTCGCCCTGTGCTGTGAAGATGACAGCCTCCAGCCCGTCGTCAGAGACAGACAGTCTCTCCTGGTCCACCACCTCCTGCAGCCGGTTAAGGATCTGTCCGTCTGTCAGTTTGGAGTATCTCAGCACGGCGCAGCGGGACTGGATCGGCTCGATGATCTTATCGGAGGCGTTGCAGGCCAGAGCGAAGCGCGTCGTCTTCGAGTAGATCTCCATGATCCTCCGCAGCGCCTGCTGAGCTCCGTCCGTCATGCTGGAGGAGGACGGAGGAGGAAAACATGAGACCTTTATCATAGATCATCTTCAGAATCCCCAGAGAAACCACATTTTTTAACTATTTATAAAGTATATTTTGAATCCCACTTGACTACTTATATTGTCTAGGTAAAATATGAAACAATCTGTAAATTGTCTATAAAGACTGTCATTAATTGAGAGCTAACCGTTTAATATCTGACAAATTTTTAAAAAACATCAAGAAATATTAGTATAATATCGAGAAAATACTAGTAACTGGAGGCATCAGTATGCTCTGAAATCGACAGACACTTTGACCCTCTGGAGTCACAGAAAAGACTGAAACTCCAGGTCAGTTTGTGTTTGATAATGACACAACAAGAAAGGTTCAATATTTTTAGTATAAAATATAGAACTAAATTCATTTCACCTCTGATATGTTAGATTTGGAACCAGCATTTGGGTTCAAAATGTTGATGCAGTACAGGGGTCGGCAACTTTTATGGGTAAAAGAGCCACTGTTGGCAGAAAAAAGGGGAAAAATGTCGGAATAGAGCAGCAAACCTTATTTCAAGCCTTACAATGACCATAAAACAGCCTACTAAGCCTAAACTAGCCTACCAGCTTTACTAATGGGTCATAATGAGCATCTATCAATATGATTTTGTCAGAAAGCACTGAGAACCAAAGTGCAAATGAGAGGCTGGACATGGAAGAAATATCTCAGAAGATTTTGAATCGAAAGCTAGTCTAGCTAGGGAAATCTGAAACTAGACTTGAAGTTGGCAAAATTTAGAGTTTAAGATGCCGTAGACTTTAGTAAGCTATGATGCACATTTACGTTGACCAAAAAGTTTTTTTAAAAATGCCGTAAAGAAGCTGCACATTTTTACAATCAAAGAATGCAAATTGATTTGGGTCTGCACCAATGTTAAATAAAAATGTAAATAAATAACATTTTTTTTGGTATAAATGTTTTTGTCACAGCCACAGGGAGCCGCTGCAGATGGCCTGAAGAGCCTCATGTGGCTCTGGAGCCGCAGGTTGCCGACCCCTGATCCAGTAGGTGGAAGTGAAACAATAACTACCGGGTGATAGAGGTGAGGCTGTGCCAACATGGCATGGTCAACATTTGTTAAAGTGAACAAAACAGCAAAGGATTAAGAACCAGAATCACTGCAGACATGTTGCATTAGTCATAAGAAATCTAACAATGTGATGTTTGTTTGTAAACAGTCTGACAGGCAGTGAAACTCCGGTTTCTGCTGCTGTTGGGAGCTCTGGCCCAGAGTTCACCAGGACCAGTCTGATTCTGAAGCTCCGCCCTGATTAACCCCCTCCCTCTCACCTGTCAGCTTCGTCCAGGATTATTATCTTGTGTCGGCCTTTGGGCAGCGTGACTTTCTGCTGAGCGAACATCTTGATTTTGTTCCTCACCACGTCGATTCCTCTGTAGACAGGACGGAGACAGTCGCTCACAGACGACAAGCAAACAACAGTGATGATTACCTCGTTAATGTTTTCTTTTTCTGTCTCACCTCTCGTTGGAGGCGTTGAGCTCCAGCACGGCGTCCTTCATGGAGGCTCCCAGCAGAGCTCGGGCCAGACACAGGATGCTGGTGGTCTTCCCGGTGCCTGGAGGACCTGCACCACAACACACGGCACTCATTCAGTGTTTCCCACCAGATACACTGGCACTTACAGGACTATATTCTAATATGTGAGGGTTTTTAAAAATAATTATTACGGTTAAAGTAAAAAATTATATTTTTAGGGGGATTCTGTAGTTTATTTAAAAATAGTTTAATAAAAAAAAAAAGTTCCAGAAAATATTTGGAAAATTCTAATCAATAATATATATTATTCTAAAAGCTGCTTCAGGATTTCTTTAACTGTTTATACTTTAAGTATATTTTGAATGCCACTTACCATTTATATTCTCTAGTTAAAATATGAAAAAATCTTTCTGACGAAAATTAATAAAGCATCCAGAAAATATGATATCATAAAAATGCAGAAAATAAGAGTAAAATATTTTGAAAATATCAGCAAAGTATGCAGAAACTATCTGTAACATTTCCCAAAAATGTTCTTAAAATGACCAGAAAATATTAGGAAAAGATTCCGAAAAGATTCATAAACTATCCAGAAAGTATTATCAAAATCCCCCCAAATTAATAAAGTTGCCTAAAAGATTAAGTGAAATATCCAGAAAATATAGAAAACTATTAGTAAAATTCTAATCTATTATGTATATTATTCTGATAGCTTCTTTGGGAGTACTTCGCACTTACTATTATTCTCTTTAAAATATGAAACAATCCGTAAATTGTCTAGAGAGACTGACATTTATTGACAGCTAACAGTTTAATATCTGACTAAAACGAATAAAACACAAAAAAGTATAAAATCAAGAAAATACAAGTAAAACATCCAGAAAATATGCAGAAAATAAAAGTCAATAAATATTCGTAAAAATGTCCAAGATATATACTCAAAATCTCCAGAAAGTATGAGCAAAATACCTAAAAAAAGAATAAACTTACCAAAAACATTAAGTGAAATATCCATAATATATATTTTTTAAATGACAATCAAATAATATATAAATGATTCTTTGATGATTTTTTTAATTTTCAGTCCGTTAGTTGAAGAAATAAGACTATAAACTTTAAATAAACTCCTCTTCCTCTTGTCTGTCCACCAACCTCAGACTGAATAACCAACCGACCTGAGATGATGATGTTCGGGACGTTTCCCTCCGTGGCGAACACCTCCAGACGGCTCACCGTCTCCTCGTTCCCCACGATCTGGTTGAGCTTCAGCGGCCGGTACTTCTCCACCCAGGGCAGCTCGTAGGAGCTCTTCCCCGGGGCCTCCGCGGCTCCTCCGTCCGACGGCTGCTGCTGCTGCTCGGACTCAGCCTCCTTCCTTTCCACCTCCATGTTGTTTGTGTTCCAGCCCGGGAAACTTTCCCTCCCTGGCAACCACGGGACAGTAAACTGACGCCCTATTGGCCAAGCTTTTCTAACTGGCGGCACTGATTGGAAGAGCGTTTTTCAGGTGACAGCCCTGATTGGCCGTGAACAACGCGCTAAAAACTCGCGATATTTCGGCCTACGACCACAACAGTTGAAATAATAGAAGTGATAAAATACTAAATGCATATTTATATATAAATAAAATGTATATAATTTATTTTGATCCTGTCCTCACGTGTTTTATACGAGGTATTTACATTTATTTTCCAATATATTGATTATATTATTATTATTTATTTTTACTTATTTTGCTCTTCTCCCAAAGAATATAAACACTAGATACTTACTTTATTTTTTTTACTTGCAAAATCACATCACCATTATTTTTACTCTTTGAAAACGATATCAAACCATACATTCTGTATCCTAAAAATGATTATTAAAGGCGTTAATCTATGATTTCTATTATTTCTGTCAGTGCTGTGACGCCCTGCCATTCTCTGTCTATGTATTTGTGTGCAATGCTGTTTGTTAACAAAATGTTTGTCTGTTTGTTTAATGTAGCATACAGAGTGAGGCTGTCACACTGAGAGTTATATGTTTGTTTGATTAGAAGCTAATTTATTTATATAATTTATTTATTCATTAACTTCTAACTACTAAAAAATAAAATATGTATTGAACTATGGAGCCTTTTGAAACAACACCTAAAATAAATGTATTTTACAATAATAAATACCCATCAAATCATGTTTTAGTATCCATTACATCTTTGCAAATATATGGTCTCAGAATTCAAATTTATTAAAAATGAAAAAAAAACTTTTCAGGGAACATCTGGCCACGGACCCCACTCTGAGAATCTCTTATTTAAAATATTTTTTGGATGTTTTCATGTAGCCTATTTTTGTGTGTGTAAAAAATAAAATAAATACAAAATAAAAATAAAACCATATTTGTTGAAATATGAAGCTTTTAAATTATTATTATTATTATTATTATTATTATTATTATTATTATTATTAATAATAATAATAATAATAATAATAATAATAATAATAAGAAGAAGATATTTAAAATAATTAATAACAACTATCTAAAAACAGTAAATACACCAATAATACGCTTGTTAATCAATATATGTTTAATTGATGTTTTTGGTTTGAGAGTTATAGGTTTGTTTGTTTGATTAGAAGGTAATTTATGAACTACTAAAAATAAAATAATAGGTACTGACCTATGAAGCCTTTGGAAAGAAACACCTAAAATAGATATATTTAACAAAATATAATAATATGTATTGAACTATGAAGCCTTTTGAAAAAACACCTAAAATAAATATATTTAATAAAATAAAATACTATGTATTGAACTATGATGGGAAGCCTTGTGTAAAAACACCAAAGTTAATATATTTAACAATAATAACTATTGACGGTCCTCGGTCGGAAGTCGTCATAGTCGTTCGGAACCGTTTCCTTCTTCCGCAAACACCGCTCTGTCTCGGTAGCTTCCCTGTTCCTGGCGGATCAATGCGGCGGTGGACCTTCCGTCTCCTGGCGCCGTTTAACGTTTCTAACAGTTCCGACATTTATGAGTGATTGATCCAGAGTCATGACGGCCAACAGCCGCTGCTCCGCCGCGGAGCCCCCGGGCCTGGAAACCCAGCGGCGGGAGGTGGAGTCTCTGCTGCGGGAGAGCGAGCTCCGCGCCGGGGACAGCTGGTGAGCCCCGCACACACACACGGTGACAGCTAGCCGTTAGCCGTTATCACACGGCTAGCGTCACCTAACGGTCAATAGCAGCTCTAACGGCGGAGTCGAGCCGCACCGGGGTCGGTGTGAGGCCGCAGGGGGGCGTGTACCGGCTCGGTGTCCGGGGTTTTACCGCCGCTGCTACGGGCGCTCGCGCTAATAACCGTTAACCGTTAAACAGACCGTTAGCCGCCGCTGCTAACGTTAGCCTGTCACCCAGCTGGAATGAGGCGTTCAGGGCCGCCTCGCAAGATTCCACTTTTGTTTTCACCAGAGCTGGGTCAGTTCCTCCCACACAATCTCAGGTGTTTACTGTAATAAAAGTACTAATACCAGACTGTCAAATTACCAGTGCTGGAATGTAACTAAGTACATTTACTCAAGTACAATTTTGAGGTACTTGTGCTTTATTTGAGTATTTGCATTTTATGGAACTTTATACTTCTACTCCACTATTCGAGGTAAATGTTGTACTTTTTACTCCACTACATTGAGCTGACAGCTTTAGCTATTTCTCAGGTTGAGATTTAACTAAACGTAAACCTCATTACAGTACATCAGGTAGTTAAAATGGTCCTTATCTTTATAAAATTAAAACACCACTTACATAAATATATTGATACAAATTAAAAAACAGTCCGAGTGGGTCCATTCTGCATAATGAGAACTTTTACTTTTGATACTTTCAGTACATTTTAATGCTGATACTTTTGCACTTTTACTTCAGTAAGTTGTGAATGCAGGACTTTTACTGTAGTGGAGTCATTTCACAGTGTGATAGTACTTTTACTGAAGTAAGAGATCTTACTTGTACTTTACTTGAGTATTTCCATTTTATGCAACTTTATACTTTTACTCCACTGCAGTTTGAGGTACCATACATACATTTAAAAAATACAAAAGTAAGTTTATAAACAACAGCAATATCAACTTCCTTACTGGTGATGTTTCTCTAGGACATTGTGATAATGTAAGACATTCACTGTATTAAGATAAAGATTCCCTTATTAGTCATACAATGGGGACTAAAGCATTAAACCCATCATTTTTGAACACACCAGTGAACACACCATGCTAGGAGCATGGGCACATTACTGCGCCCGGGGAGCTGACTTTCTTAAGGGCCCTTCAGTCCTTGACCTGTCAGTCCTGGATTCGAACCCTTCGGTTACAAACCCAATTCCTAACCTCTAGGCCATGGGCTGTATTACATAACATATGTCGAGAGACAGTGGGGCACTGTTCATTCCTATGAAAGCTGCTCAGTGTCTTCTGCACCTTTGGGCCCACATAGTAAGTGTACTGAGGTCTTATGCCGGCAAAATTGTACAATGCTATTTATCAGACGCTTTTATCCAAAGTGACATACATTTGAGAGTTAATACAACACAAGCAACTCAAATTGTTGCTTCCATCACCGGGGCGCTACAGAGGAGAAGAGTCTGGTTTGAGACGTATAAACCAACACAAAACCTGCTAACTTCCAGTTTTGTGCTCTACTAACTAAAATTATTTAATAATGCAGCTCTTCCAGACCTTTCGGTGTTCTCGGACCAAGTGAATCAAATTTTGAATAAATTAAGTGTCTTTAGGCGATAGAGGAAAGAACATATAAAAACGTGGCATTAAAGTTTTGATCTGACAACGTTCCTCTGAGCTAAAACAGAAACGTTTCCTCTGCGGATTGAAGTGATGCTGTCAGGTAGGAAAACAGGTGGAAACATGATCAGCCAGATCCTGCAGCACCATGACTGGGCAGCTCTCTTAATGCCGCTGATAACAAGGTGGTTTTATTTCCAGTTTAATATCAGTACAGGTACTTCACAGTATGGAAATACCCAGAGAGGCTTTGTTTTACAGCCTGTGTCAGTTTGTTCTTTGATTTGCTGTTTTTGATTTTTCACAAATATTCTGAAGCACATGTTCAGTCACAGGAACCAGACACAGATGGAGAACAAGATGGGTCGATAGAAAGATTGTTAGATGCTCAGAAAGCTGTTTATTTTTTATAAGGTGGTAGGAAGCAAAGTGGTTCTCTGTCACACTGTGATGAAAGAATAATGAGAACAGAAAAAAAAGGTCTTTAATGGATCGAGACTTCTGACTCAGACTCTCAGGGAGTCGAAAACAAACTGAAAATCAAACCTGTGTGATGCTGTTTGGTGACATCTGATCACAGGTTGGAGGGCAAAGTCCTACAAAGTACATTTGTTTGTCTGTGCCTCTCAGTTTCATGTTGGGGTCGTCACATTCGGAGCATTCTGCTGCAATCAAAACTAAATCTATTATTTCTGTGACCTGAGATGAAGAGCTGGACTCATGTAGTAGTGAAGTGTGTTACATAAAGCAGTTTGAACAGTTTGAACAGTTTGTGTAGAGCAGTGGAGGCGTTGGGTTTGTTGTGGTTAAATGTTTTGCACTCCTGATATTGTGTAAATGATGGTTGACTGATTGAATATTTGCTTTAAGAGTGGGCGATATGCAAAAAAGCTGAAACGGTTTGTCTTTTAATCTAATTAATTAATGAATTAATCTGGAACTATGCTGGTTATCATCATGTTTGTTAAGAACAACATTCCTTGTTCCAGCGTCCAATAGTTTAAAATTAGTGGTGATGGTAAACAGTGTTATTTAATTTGCGACATTCTCAATTAAAACAAGCAGCTTGTTGATGTCACTTTAGCACTTGAAATATTTTGCGTTAATAGACTTCATTATGCAGAAATAATGGAAAACAGAAACTAACCACTGATTATTCATTGTCATTAACATTAACAAAAAAGACTTCACTTTTCATAAATTTGCAGTTTATCATGTCATGGTGATAATCTCAACACACTGACTCAGATTTATGAGCTGCTGTGGTGGAAAGTTTCCTTATTTTCTGTGTTGTGGTTTGAGCTGAATTTAGTTTCAGTTCCACATTTGGGTCGTCGGTGCTGTAAGACTCTTCAAACCAGAAACAATATCTATTATCATGCTATGTTATGAATATATCGTTGTATATTAATAATAATTAAAATAACCAAAATAATGAATTATTTCCCATACGTGTTGCAGGCTGAGGTAAATCAGAAACCCGAGGGGTCCAAGGATAGAACCTTGAGGTACTCCAAAAAGTAGCTGTATCTATTATTAGCTTTAATAGATACATACTTATCTCTGTCCTTGAAATTGTTACATAACTATTCCAACAGGAAAAAAGCAACCAGGTGAAAATCATTAATAAATGTGAACATTGAAATATAAAGGAAACTTTGAGTTTTGTCACCTGATCAAAAATGGAAATATGAGCCGGTTTCCTGACACTGCTGATGTAAACAAACATTAAACTGCACAAGTGTTTATCTCTTTGTGTTAAATGACCTGTGAATAATGTGTCTGTGTGTCTGTGTGTCTGTGTGTCTGTGTGTGTTTTGTTGCAGGTATGTGGTGGAGCGTCGCTGGTATGAGCAGTGGAAGGAGTTTGTGGAGACCGGAGATCAGAACTCGTCGTCCTTCCCCGGTCAGATCGACAACACTGAGCTGTTTGAGGGTCAGTGAACGCCTCATTAGAGAAAAAACAAAACTCTGTTTCCTGATTTCTTTTCTTTTTCTTCTCGCAGCGTTCTTTCTGTCTCTGTGCTCTTTTCAAACACTGTCATCATTCTTAAGTCTGCTGTTGTCTGCTCTGACTTCTTGGCAACAAAACCCTGAAAATAGCACTTAAAACAAACCTTTTTGAATTGTCATTATCGTTAAAAAAACTGTCATTCGCTTTAGAGAAAGGTTTTTGTGACAAAAATTGAATCACTACAAAGGAACTACTGATGTAGTATCTCTTCTTCTTTCTTTTCAGCCTGTCAGTTTTAGTGTCCTGTGTTTTTTTCACCCTGACTCAAACAAACTTTAAGCAGGACCAGATTTAAAATACTGAGTGCACAATAATTAGATTTCTGCAGCTTTAAAGAGGAACACAGACGCCAGTAATGGATCCTGTTTGTCCTGTTCTAGACCTGGACTCGTACCACCTTAAGGAGCGCCTGGTGGAGAATGAGGACTTTATGCTGGTGCCGGCTGAGGCCTGGCACAAGCTGCTGGCCTGGTATGGCATGGTGGACGGGCAGCCGCCCCTGGAGCGCAAGGTAACGGCACCACACGTCAGCCAATCAGCTGTTGGAGAAACGGTTAGTCTGTGATGCTCAAAATGAGAGTGGTGGATTTCAGATATGTGTGTGTGTGTGTGTGTGTGTGTGTGTGTCAGGTGGTGGACCTGCCCAGCACTCTGAAGGTGGAGGTTTACCCCGTAGAGATCTTCCTCTGTCTGCACAGCAACATGGAGAACGTCATCACTGCACAGTTCAGCCGTGCCGACAGCATACGTGAGTGGAGCAGACGTGTTTGTGTGTGTGTGTTTGTTTGTGCACATCTGTTGACACTTATGCTGCCCCTCGGATGGTTTGGTTTCCTGACTGCAGAATTCGTTCTTCAGACTTTGTGTTCTGCGTTCATGAACTTTAACTCGATAAAGAAAACCTGTTGTATTGAATTTTATCGCTCAGTGTTTAAAAACGTGTTGCTTATTACATTGCCAGACTTTTTTTTTTTTTTTTACCATATTACAGTTTACAAATAAGTAAGAACTTTGATTTGCAATACGCAGAGTTCATAAAAAGTCTTTGACGTTTAGAAAATGCAAAATTTTTAAAAAGGTTAGGAATCTGCTGCAGGTATTCTCCTTGAAAATCGCTAAATTGTCAAAATGAAATGGTGTTTCATCTACACATCAATCATGTAAACCAAAGATATTTTAATTTTGCAAATTAAACTTAACCTGTCGTTATACTTACATGTTTGAAAAAGGAAAGATCGTTTTCAGATAAATTCTCTATTGATACTTTACTCTCGAAATTAGCCAATGTTAAATAATCGTGATGAAACACACAATAAAGTTCAGCAGATATATATTTGTTGTTAACTACATGTTGCTTCCTCGTGTGTCCTGTGTCTGTTTGGAGCGCTGAAACTCTACATTGTGTATTTTTACTCCGTTATTATTTTTAAAAAATGTGGCTCTACATTTGTGCAGACTCGATCCAGAGGGCGATGTGTGAGGCGTTCAGGGTGCCTCCGGGCTCAGAGTGTCGGCTGTGGATGAAGAGTTCAGACAGCAGCTGCGAGCGTCTCAGGAACGTCCATGTGAGCGTGTTGGACGCCTGTCTGAGCTCAGCGATGGTGAGGACACCAAGTCTCTGTAATCAGTAATATCATTCATTGATCTGCAGTTGAACTCAGTCATGTGCTCCCAGTTTTTTTTTATTTTTATTGTTCCTGTGACTCGTTTTTTACAACCACTGACTTCCTCATAACACCGAGCACTTTTTTGTGTGTGTGTGTGTGTGTGTGTCAGACGGTGATTATGGAGATGAGGAATGCTGACGGGACCTGGCCGAGCTCCAGACCTCAGATCATGTAAGGAACAACTCACTGTATGTCTCTGATTGGTCGATTCTGTTTCCTCTTTCTGTCTCGATTGTTTGTTTTTCTATTTTCCTTCTGACCGCATTCTTTTTCTTTTTCTTTTCATCTTTCTGTTTACTCCTCCCCTTCTTCCCCCATGTCTGGGGATCCCTTGGTTTGCCGCTCTCATTGTCTTCACTTTGCTTTCACTTTTCTTTTCTCCGAAAACCTCTCTCTCTCTCTCTCTCTCTCTCCCCCTTTTCTCTGTCTTTCTTTTTCTCTCTCTTGCTCTCTCTATCTCTCCCTTTCTCTTTCTCTCTCTCTCTCTCTCTCTCTCTTTCTCTGTTTACAGCCAGAATAAACACACGAGCACATGCAGGTTGTCTGAGCGCTCCGTCAGTCACACTTCATACTGCATTTATGATATTATGGCACAAACGCCCCCATAGTGTCTAAACTGGGCAGAATATGCCCCATTTTTACGCATGATTGGAATTATCCAAGTGACCAAGAGTATAAATGATTTAGAGGTTAAATCATCAACAATTCTCTCTGCATTCTCATGAGAAAAGCTTGATGGAAACACCAACATTTGATCAAACCTAATGTGCATAAAAGTTTTTACACTGGCTTGAGGTGTTTTTGTCTTATAAAAATAGTTAATGCTCTAAACCGGAGATGGAAACTTTTCTGACTTCTGACTGACCAGCTGAAAACCCAAAACAAGAAAAAGAAGAAAAAGCTGTTTCCTCTGAAGATTTCTCTCCATTTTCTCTCTTTTTGTTGTTGTTGTTTTCTCTCTTCTTCTTCTCCTGTTTACTGACTGATTAGCCTACAGCAACACGTCACACTGCCACCTGCTGGCCAAAGTATGTTACTGCAGCTCCCATTCACATTTTTTCAATGGCACATTTCAAAATTTTGCTTCATAGCTGTTTCGACTTTGATGGAAACACGTCTAGTGTCTTAGTGTCTGAAATAAAAGAAGTGCAGTGCACATTTATGCACAAGGCACAACACTCATTTAAATACATGCAAACAGCCCAGGAGCACCCTGACACCTTTGGCTCGGCAGCACGGCTTGAGGAGTGTTTCACTCTTTGCAGGTGCTTTGAGAATCAAATGGTTTTTGTCTGATTTCAGCTTGTTGTTTCGCCATGCAGTCCTTTCATCCCTAAGAAGTAAACCTTTTTTCTCATCTCCTCTTCCTGCTCCTGTTTCCATGTGAACATGTTTATAAAGCTGCTCTGTCCTTCTGTCAGTCACATTCAGTCTGATCTGAATCTGGATCTGGTTTTCAGGAGAAACTCTGTGGAGGAGCAGGACTCGTACCGAGGACAGCCAGGGGTCTGTGGACTCACCAACCTGGGAAACACTTGCTTCATGAACTCTGCTCTCCAGGTCTGACACACACACACACACACACACCCACCCACACACACACACACACACACACACGCAAATCCTGAAGAGCAGTGTGGCTGAATATTTTCCTGCCTCTGTGCCAGCTGCAGCCGTGGCCAGAGGAATTATGTTTTCCTATTAAACTGATGAGGTTTTCATCATTGTGATCTTATGCAATCACAATAAAAAAGTATATTTTTATTATTTTTGGTGAAATGTTCAGATAAGGAAAGTGTTTCTGCCTGTCTGGTGTTCTGTAGTTAGTTCTGCTTCTTTCTGAGCAAAACTAACAGCTGAGAGCTGCTGAAGGATCTGCTGAGTCATGGTGGAGCATCCTCCTCTAGATCTGATTACTGTCACACCGTAAATACATTTAACTGCATCGCGTGTGTGTGTGTGTGTGTGTGTGTGTGTGTGTGTGTGTGTGTGTGTGTGTGTGTGTGTTATGTGAGAGAGATCTGGTTGGTGTCTGTGTGGCTCCTCACATTTCTACTGAAGAACTCAGCTCCTTTAAACTTTATTAATATTTATTCATGACAGTAATTAATCAGGTAGAAGTGTTTTATGGGGTTGTCTGCTCCGCCTGCTTCACTTTTAAACAACTTCATATATTAACAATATCTTCACTTCAACACCACAGTTAGGTTTCTCTCTCTGTGCCCCTCTGGGCTCTTTATGTAAACCCTTGTTCTGTTGGACAGAATATGTGAGGGAAAGAGCTGACTATTTTTGAGTTTTGCTCACGTGAATTTATAATTTTTTCTCGTAAATTTGGGAGTTTTTTTCTTGTAAATTTGTAGTCGTAAATTTGTCAATTTTGTCACATACATTTGTCAGTTTTTTTCTTGGGAATTTTTTTTAAAGTAAATTTGTGAAAAAAAATTATTGTAAATTTGTGAGTTTTTTTCTCGTGTGAGAGTTTAAAAAAAGTTCAAAGAAGTTGCTCTGCTGTTAGGCTGCTACCAACAACTATTTCCTGTAGATTAATCTATCAAATACTCTATTGATTTGTCAAAAACTTATAATGAATTCCATTCCATTTAAGTTCATTTTATTTTGACAAACTGTTGTCATCATATAATGAAGCACCAAAACAATCCAAAACTGTTTATGACTGGGTTAAGGAAATATTTGGAGTTCATACAGAAAATGTGCTTTTATGATTAATGCACCTTATAAAATTTTAATGCCTGCCTATTTGTATTAGTTATTCTTTAAGATTGCCCTTTTCCTCCCTTTAATAAAAAAAACCAACATTATTTATGAGCTGATGCTCTGATGTCATCATCATTATTTCTCTATGAAGCCTAAATGTTTCTGTGTTTGTTTCTGTGCAGTGTCTGAGCAACACTCCTCCTTTAACGGAGTACTTCCTGCAGAGCTCGTACCTGGAGGAGCTCAACTTCACCAACCCTCTGGGCATGAAGGGCGAGATCGCCGAGGCCTACGCTGACGTCATCAAACAGATGTGGTCCGGGAGGCATTACTCCGTGGTGCCGCGCGTCTTCAAGGTGAGGAATATTACAGATATCTGATCAGGTCAGGCCTGTCAGGATTATTATAGTATGAACATAGACTGTATATAAATTATGGACGTAGTCACCGTGACGCCACCCATTAGTTTGTGGACTGCTCGTTGGAAGCATCGAGTTCAGTGTTACACTCGTCGCCATCTAGTGTGGCCATCTTGTTTCCGATACGGGGAGCAGACCATATTTGAACTGTGGAGGAGCGAGAGGGATCTGACGGCACTGACTACAGCCTCTCTACACCTCAACCTGACTGATTCATGTTAGCATTAACTGGAGCATTAACTGGGATGTTGGTTTTGTCAAAAAACAAAACTTATGTTACTTATCTAAGAAAAATGAACAGCGACTCCTTGGAGTGTCTGTTAGTCCAACCAAACGCTGAACAAGACATTTTTACTGAACAAAACGTTGAAATAAACTGTCATTTAGTGAAAATACAGTGAAAGGGTCAAAGTTATGTGACCAAACCAGTAAACGTCCTTTTTTATATCTATATAACGTTATATATAACTTTATTGACACATTGCCGTGGATACTCCTGATGACGGCTCGCCTTGTAAGTGACCTGTCAATTAAATGTAGCCACGCCCCCTCAGCCATTATTTACACTATTAACATCAAATTGTCTTGAAGAAGGATTTTTTACTAGCAAGTGAGACCATAGTGTTGTCCTAAAAAATCTCTGAAGTAATAAATCAAGTGAGAAGTTTTATCCTTTTGCATTGAAGTTAATGGATAGAAATGTTTTTGCAGCCAAACTTAGCGCCCCCTGCTGGAATTTTCGGTAGAATGCAGCTTAAGGCACTTCCTGGTTTGCCTCCCTGCTCAGACCCGGAGGTTGCCGCCTGAGTATGAACTGATGTATGAGATGTGGACATGAGCAGATGACTGTCTGACCTCCATGTTTCCTTATTAATGTCAGAAACTCTTTATCCAACATGATGTTTGACAGACTGAGAAGATATTCCTTTATTAGTCTCACAACAGGAACATTCTCAGCGTTTCAGTAGCAAAAATAGAAAAAGCATTAAAAAAATAACGTGTGTGTGCACGTGTGCACGTGTCTCTTTGTGAGTGTGTGTGCACGTGTCTTTGTGATTGTGTGTATCTTTGTGTGCACGTGTAACTGTGTGTGTGTGTAACTCTGTCTGTGTGTGTGTGCAGACGAAGGTGGGTCACTTTGCGTCTCAGTTTCTTGGCTACCAGCAGCATGACAGTCAGGAGCTTCTGTCCTTCCTGCTGGACGGTCTGCACGAGGACCTGAACAGGGTGAAGAACAAAGAGTACATCGAGCTGCGGGACGCCGAGGGACGACCTGACCAGGTGAGCTGCTCAGACATTCACTCATCATTATGTTATTTTATTATCATTAAACTATTTTTCTTATTACCGGTATTATTGCTATTATTATTGTTGTTGCTATTGCTATTATTAATGTTATATTAATATTATATTATTTTTGTTGTTATTATAATTATATCACTATTATCTTAATCTATGACTGAAATAACTGGGGGGGGGGGGGTGAATATCTCAGCAAGTAAAATATAAGTCTTCCCAAATAATGCATTCACCCCTAACTTTGTCTCTGAATATCAAGGAGTTAAATGCTTTTACCAGCTCATATTTTAGACTGTTCTGAGTGGACAGTTCATACATTTAATACTTACCTGAGAAAGGAAAGATTCAGATCTCTGCAGTCCCAGGTCTGTATATCGTTCCTCATCATAACTTTATTTCAGCACATATATTGAGCCATTTTAGATTGGCGAGTGTGAGTTACATTCATTTAATAACAAAGTAAGAGGATTCAGGGATGATGCATATAAAATAAATAAAACTGTGATAGGAATCAAATGGTATTATCAGCACATATTTGACCGACTTTGACAAAAAAACAAAACAACGCAGTCTAACGAAACATTGAGTCTAAACTTTCATACAGCAGGTTATATATCACCATTAATGAAGCACACAAAGAGTGTTATATGGATTTTAATTTGGACTTTACCATAGAAATCATCACAATGTAGTTTTCGCTGTGTGTGCTCCTGTGAGGGCCCGCAGACAGGCACAACTCGGCATAACACCGGCATCTATTCATTCACAGATCTTTTGACAGAAGCTCGTCTGCTGATAACATATAAATGGAAATAAATAGAAATTGTATTTGGGTAGTAAAACCAGCATTTTTAAAATATCCAAGCACCTTGTATCATAGCTACATGTGTGATGTTTTTAACAAATCAATACGTTTGGAAATAGGCCCAAAATTCTGCAAATAATTCTACTTTGAGATTGAAGAGTACCTCTTTCCTTCGTAAGTTGATGCACTGCTGCCTCTGCTAGCCCTGTACCAAGACTTAGGTACGCCCCTCCATAGTCGATGCGGCGTCTATGTATATATGTCTTTGTGCTCAGACACCTGACGCACCGCAGGTTCAGTCCGCTCCACTGACGTCCTGTTAAAAAGTCCAACAGTAACTGTGTGTTTCTGCTTCCCGTCCTGCAGGAGGTGGCGGAGGAGGCGTGGAGGAACCACCGGCGGCGGAACGACTCTGTGATTGTGGACACGTTCCACGGCCTCTTTAAGTCCACGCTGGTCTGTCCTGAGTGCCACAAGGTCTCTGTGACCTTCGACCCCTTCTGCTACCTGAGCGTCCCACTTCCTGTCAGCAAGGAGCGCGTCATGGAGGTCTTCTTCGTGTCTCTGGACCCGTACGCCAAACCTGCTCAGGTGACCCTCTCCACCTCACGCTCACATTTTACTGCTCAACGTGGATTTATTCTCCGCTTCAAATGAAAGAATATTATTAATATCAGGTGTTTCTGTGTGTCTGCAGCATCGTGTTGTCGTTCCTAAAGCAGGAAAAGTTTCTGACCTTTGCTCCGCTCTGTCAGAGATGACCAACGTACCGCCCACACAGGTGAGAGAGAGAGAGAGAGAGAGAGAGAGAGAGAGAGAGAGAGAGAGAGAGAGAGAGAGAGAGAGAGAGAGAGAGAGAGAGAGAGAGAGAGAGAGAGAGAGAGAGAGAGAGAGAGAGAGAGAGAGAGAGAGAGAGAGAGAGGAGAGAGAGAGAGAGAGAGAGAGAGAGAGAGGAGAGAGAGAGAGAGAGAGAGAGAGAGAGAGAGGAGAGAGAGAGAGAGAGAGAGAGAGAGAGAGAGAGAGGAGAGAGAGAGAGAGAGAGAGAGAGAGAGAGAGAGAGAGAGAGAGAGAGAGAGAGAGAGAGAGCTCTTGAAAAATTGGAAAGAATTTGGATGCAGAAAAAGAATTTTGGAATTTTGGAGTTTTAGAATAAAATGAGAATACATAAATATGATATCAGTGTTGAGCTCACACAAAGACCAAAAGTAGCTCATTTTTTCTGTCCGCTTTTTTATTTAATCTTTTATCTTCACAAACAAAGTTTTATATATATATATATTATCAGGTTAACTGTAGTTTTAAACTAGAAAATTACCTTTTATATCCACGTGCCAAATGTTTCATATTTATTGAGTGAATAGAGCGCAAGAGTCCATTTTATTTT
Source organism: Centropristis striata (assembly GCF_030273125.1). Classification (NCBI taxonomy): domain Eukaryota; kingdom Metazoa; phylum Chordata; class Actinopteri; order Perciformes; family Serranidae; genus Centropristis; species Centropristis striata. Next base: position 15,864,878 of record NC_081521.1, read on the forward strand.
CTCTTTTGGTTGTTTGGTTTTATGATGATTTTTCACATTCAAATTCCAATGTCTGAAGATTCTTAAGAATTAAAAGCTCATTTGTCTTTAAAAGGGTGTGTGTACATATTATAACCCTATATTATCATTATATCAGTGGCATTAAATGGTCTTAAAATGACAATAATATAATTTATCAAAGTAACTTCTTGGAGAAAAAAAGGCTCTGATAACAGGCCTAACTATGAGGCTTATGTAGTTTTGTTCTCAATCTGAATGTTTTGATAATTTTGCTCTCATCAGCTATTTGACTCGTTCAGCTTATTCTTGTGTGTGTGTGTGTGTGTGTGTGTGTGTGTGTTTCAGATGGTGGTCGCTGATGTGTTCAACCATCGTTTCTATAAGATCTACAACGCCGATGAGTCTCTGAGCTGCATACTGGACAGAGACGACATCTTTGTGTAAGACAATCTACACTTCTACTAGAACTGTTGAGGCGTCTCGGCAGTTTGGGACAGATGATCATAAATGTAGTTACTGCATGCAGGTACGAGCTGAGCGTGCCGGAGGAGCGGCAGGAGGAGCAGGTGCTGCTGGCGCTTTACCTGAGGGAGCGCTCCCACTACAGAGACTACGGCTCGGGCAGTAGCTCATACGGCACGTCGCTGTTCGGACACCCGCTGCTGCTCAGCGTGCGGCGCAGCAGCTGCAGCCGGGAGGCCCTCTACAACCTGTTCCTGCAGAGGCTGGCGTGAGCAACACACCGAACACACACACCTCATAGTGTAGTACACGTTAAAACACATTATGGTATAACGAGTGTCTCGTTGTGTATAAAATGTATAATATAGTATCCCAAAACAATTAATTTTAAAAAAGCCACAGTTTATTGTGTAGCAAGAAATAAAAACTCAGTACAACCTCAGTTACAAATACAGTATATATACATAAAAACATATTTTCAGTCACATATACAGTACAGGCCAAAAGTTTGGACAACACACCTTCTCATTCAATGCGTTTTCTTTATTTTCATGACTATTTACATTGTAGATTCTCACTGAAGGCATCAAAACTATGAATGAACACATATGGAATTATGTACTTAAGAAAAAAGTGTGAAATAACTGAAAACATGTCTTGTATTTTAGATTCCTCAAAGTAACCACCCTTTTGCTTACTAGAATATAAGACATGTTTTCAGTTATTTCACACTTTTTTGTTAAGTACATAATTCCACATGTGTTCATTCATAGTTTTGATGAATCTACAATGTAAATAGTCTTTTTTTATTGAAATTTCATAGTATAGTATTGCATATAAATAAGTCATTATAATGTAATATGTTGTCACAAAATGGAACAGCAAATTGACGTAACAAATATATAATTGATCATTTGTCTTTCACAATTGATGAAAGTAAGTTGATTAAAATAAGTCAGACTATAGGATTTAGTTATATACTATATAGTTGTTTTTTCCCCAAAAATATGTGAATTTTTAAAATGATAAAAAAATTATAAAATGGCCTTATTATGGCCTGTTAATACGTATTATAGCACGATATTTCCAAAGATGAAAGAAGAACGCCATATTTTAGGATGTCAAAAATTCGAAAAAAGTCATGCTATAATATTTCATTTTTATTTCACAAAAAATGCTCAATTTTTAATGGCTAAAAATAGTAGGAATGGCCTAATTATGGCCGGTTGATACATACAGCACAGTATTTCCAAAAATGACCATGAAAAATATAATAGGATGTCATAAATTGTTAAATGCTTAAAAATCTTTAAATGGGTCAATTATAGTCTGTTAATACATATTAGAGCATGATGTGGCCATAAATGACAGAAAAACACTATATTATGGGATGTCCAAAAATGACCCATCAAAAAAAGTCATACTATAGCATATCTATATTTGTCAAAAATGTCAAATTTTTAAATGCCTAAAAATGCTTAAAATGGTTCAAATATAGTCTGTTGATAAATGCACTAGTATAATATGTCCAAAACTAGTAAAAAAAACAACAGAACAACACTATATTATGGGATTTGCAAAAATGACCCCATCATAAAACTCATACTATAGCATGTTGATTTTTGTCAAAAATGGACAAATTTTAAAATGCTTCAAAATGACCCAATTATGGTATGTTGATACATATTAAAGCAGAGTATGTAAATTTGATTGAATAAGTTAAAACATGTTTAATGTGCATCATTATCACATTTTAATTGGAGTGTTTTGTGTTTTGTGTGTGTGCAGACGCTATGTGCGACCTCCCGATCCGTCCGAGGAGCTGGAGGAAGAGGAAGAGGAGGAGGACGATGACGAAGAGGAGCTGTACAAGACTCAGACCAACGGCATCAGTGGCGGTACAACACACCTGAGACGAGACACAAACACACACACACACACACTGATCACAGACACAAACTGATCACTGATCTGTTGTTCTTGTAGTTCTTCTGTGGTTTATCAGCTAACTGACTGCTGACAGGCCTTGATGTGATCAGCGCTCTGATTGGTTGTGTATTCTCAGACGAGGAGCAGGACGATGGGGAGAAGGCGGGCCCGTCTCAGACAGAACCCTGCTGCGGTGACGGAGCAACAAACAGCCAATCAGAAGACAGCGCTGCCGTCCAGCCGAGCCCTGACGTCAACCACACGCAGCCGTCGGAGTATGGCGACACCGAGACCAACAACGGCACCCAGAACCAGAACCAGAAGGAGCCCATCTGCAGCGCCAACACCGCCGACGCCACCGACGCCACCGAGGACGTTAACTCCTGCGAGGAGCCGAGCAGAACCGGCAACGCCACGTCAGAACCACCAGCAGAGCAAACGCAGCTGCCAAGCGACACCACAGAAGAAGAAAAGGAGGAGGACAAGCAGGAGGAGGCTTGCTCCCCGAGCCCGCCGGCCAATGAGCAGCCGGCCAAGAGGAAGGCGTGTCGGAAGAGGAGGAAGAGTCTGTTCACCATCCAGGCGGTCAACTCCAACGGCACCACGGAGCGAGGGACAGGAGAGGGCGGGAGCGCTGTGTCCTTCAGCTGTGAGTCACACCGCTTCGTCTGAAGGGTTAAACATACACATCTCTCTGGTCCAGACTTCATCTGGCAGAACTTTACTCTTGTGGTGTCTGACAGCTGTTGTGTGATTGGTCAGAAATGTGAATGTGACGTGTGCTGCAGTGGAAGGGATGTATGAAATCATCTGTTGATACATAAAATGTCCAGAAAATAAAGAAAAACACCATATTTTGGTATGTCAATTTTTGTCAAAAATAGTCAAATTTTAAAATGCCTAAAATTGGGTCAATTATAGTCTGTTGATACATATTAGAATGAATAATGCCATAAATTACAGTAAAACACCATATTATGGGATGTCCAATTGACCCCATCGGGAAAAAAAGTCATACTATAGCTTGTTTTTGTATGTTTTTTGAAAGTTATATAGGATGTCACAAAAATATGTATCAACAGAGCATTATATGACCAGAAATTACAGAAAAACACCATATTATAGCATGTCAAAAATTAGAAAGAAAAAAAAAGTCATATTAGAGCATGTCAATTTTTGTCAAATTGTCAAATTCTAAAAATGCCTTAAAATGCTAAAAATGGCCATATTATGGTCTGTTAATATGTATAATAGCCCAATATTTCCAGACATGAAAGAAGAACATTGTATTATTGAATGTCAAAAAATTGAAAAAAGTCATACTATAGTATATCATATTGTGAAAATGGCCTTATTATGGCCTGTTGATACTTGTTACAGCATAATATTTCCAAAAATGACTTTTTTTGCCGCCTCTAGAAATCAAACGAATGTCTCATGCTGAGTATGTATTAGCCTGGACTCTGCAGTGCTGCTCTTTAATGATTAATTAATAATATATATATAATATAATTAATTATTAATTTGAATGTGTGTGCAGCTCAGCCGTATGTGGCCATCGACTGGGATCCTGACATGAAGAAGAGGTTCTACAACGAGAACGAAGCAGAGGTCGGTCATAATGAGTTAATTTAGGGAGCCAGTATATGAATGAAAGTTTAAAACAGAACATATTTAGATTGAAAAGATATTTTGTGACATTTTTTTCAACTGTTTCAACTTTTTTCCAACATACTTGATGTTTCTGATGTGTAGAAGTACGTGAAACACGGCAGCATGGACATCCCTCAGCAGCAGACCACGGTGCAGCTGCAGGAGTGCATCGAACTGTTCACCACCGTGGAGACACTGGAGGAGGAGAACCCCTGGTACACACACATACACACACTCCTGCTAATGTTCAGGTGAGAAGTGTATACGATGCCGTGTGACGATGTGTATGTGTTTTCAGGTACTGTCCAGTGTGTAAGAAGCACCAGCTGGCCACTAAGAAACTGGACCTGTGGTCTCTGCCGGAGGTCCTCATCATCCACCTGAAGAGGTTCTCCTACACCAAGTTCACCAGAGAGAAGCTGGACAGCATCGTGGACTTCCCCCTGAGGTACACACACACACACGCACACACACGCACGCTCAGCAGGTCACAAACTCTGAGAACTCACCTGTGTGTATTGCTGCAGGGACCTGGACTTCTCCGGCTGCCTCCTGAGGAAGAGTGTGTCCAGCGGGGAGCCTCCGAGCCGCTACGACCTCATCGCTGTGTCCAACCACTACGGAGGACTCCGAGACGGACATTGTAGGTCCTTCAGTCTGTCAGCTCAGACACTCAGAGCCGGGTTCAAGGCTTCATGCGTCATGTGTTTCTCTCTGCAGATACCAGTTACGCGTGCAACAAGGACAACGGCCAGTGGTATTACTTCGACGACAGCAAGGTGACGTACGCCAGAGAGGACCAGATCGTGGTGAGACTTTTACTCAATTCACCAATTTTAAAACATCGCCAAAAACACAGAAAGAAACTATAAAAACAGGCATTATCGTCAGAGTTTGAACTTTCCGACGGTTCTTGAACAGGTCATATGTTACAGAAGTTTCCTTTAGAAAAAGTGACAAACTTTTCATAAAATGTTGATATTTCTATCAGAATCTCTTTAGCGTTTACACAGAGCAGAGGGGAGAGGACAGGCTGTTTACACAGAGCAGAGGGGAGAGGACAGGCTGTTTACACAGAGCAGAGGGGAGAGGACAGGCTGTTTACACAGAGCAGAGAGGAGAGGCTGTTTACACAGAGCAGAGGACAGGACAGGAGAGGCTGTTTACACAGAGCAGAGAGGAGAGGACAGGAGAAGCTGGAAACATGACAATTAGGGGTGCACAATTTTGCGGGATCGGCGATCGGGGACTTTTCAGACCCCCTTAGCAACTATTTTTCAGGAAAGCGACTGGAGACAAATCCAGCGACTCCTTCTTACTCTTCTTAAGGAGCCGCTAACGAGCCTGCCTCTGTAGCAGTACAGTGTGTATGTGCTGCAGCTACAGCAGGTGTTCACTTAGCGATCTGTTTGTTTACAACAAGGACCGGACACTTTGTGCACAGTTAGCATCCCGGGTAATTCACAATCACTATGTTTATGATCAGTGGAGACTCTGTGCATAATTAGCCATGATGCTTTCAGCTGCTGACGTTGTGCACAGTTAACGACGCCGAAAACCAAACGTCACCTCAAGAGTCTCTAAATCCCTCTCGGGGCTAACTTGTCCCGCCCATAGACTGCCGTGGACAACACCCTCTCCTCTGTTTGTTTCTTCTTCTACAGCTTGGCATCTAGCGCGTCACACTGTATCATCAAATGTTACCCTACCCCCGTGCGGAAGGCACCAGTAATAAAACTTTTTTTTCCCCTTCCAGATATGAACTATTCGATTTTTTATGATTTAATGACTAATATATAACGAGTATTCGAAAATCGATGCCCTCCCAAGTTGTCTGTATGTTGTACTATAACAAAACCAAAAAACACTTTATTTATGGTTGCAGTTCTTTTGTTAGTTTGTCCTGTATATTGTTGCTATTTATTTTAAGTTCAATTTTTATTAATAACCTCAGATATTGTGATTATTTGTAAAAAAAAATCGGAATCGGCAGGTCAGGCTTTTTAAAAATCGGTGATAGGCCAGAAAATTGCAATCGGTGCACCCCTAAATGACACTACTTCAATATTGACACTTGTTTCTATATAAATTCCAGTAATGAGATTGTTACAGGATAAAATGTGGCCTCTTAAATGCAGTTCAGATGTTACATTGGCTGTTTTTGGGACATTAACTCACTCCTAATGACTGATTTGAATATTTTCACTGAATTCAAACTGTTCCCGTTAATAATAATAATTATTATTATAATAATAATATCTGAGATACTTGAGACTGACCCTTCGTGTCCCTGCAGACCAACGCTGCCTACGTCTTGTTCTATCATCGACAAGACAAGATCAGAAAACCCACTTTGCCCCCCCCCAACACAAGCCCGGCCTCCTCCACGCAGCCTGCCAATGACATCACTTCCTGTAAGGACGAGGATGCAGAGCTGGGCGCCGCTGCTGCCTCCGCCTCCTACGTCACCATGGAAACAGACTAAATGAGCCCTTGAGACTGAGTTTGAATCTTTTACAGTAATTAGTTTGTTTTTCTCTTTGTGTCCTTTTAGTTTGTTTGTTTTTCAGAAACAACACTTGAACTTTCTCTGATTACTTCTTTTCCCCGTTACTGAAAATAACGGACACAAGACTCTCAGGGAGTTTGAACGTTTAACACTGATGCGGAACGAGGAACTAATAAGCAGAATAATTCGAGTTTAAGGTTTAAATATCAACAATTATAACTTGATTGATTGTTCAACTCAAAGTGAAGAACCACATAAAAATCATCTTTCCAATTAATACATTTACACCCTTATACTGTGTTTACATGGTGAGTTATTAAGGAGATGGAAATTTGACATTTATTCCATTTAGTCATATTCCACCTCAGTTTATTTGCAGCCTTTTTTAAATTATTCATCATTTAATGACAAAATAAGAATATTGCTCTTTGTGTTACAACGCATCATTTAAATCAATAAAATATATTTTTAATCAGTTGTTTTAATTGTTACATTTTTAAATTGATCTCCTTCAGGCCAACAATTGGATTCATTACATTTTAAAGCTAAAAGGATTTTATTATATATTTAAATTGACTGAATTTGGCACAAACACCAATTAAAATCCAGCTTTTGAAACATTGGAAGCAGATTTTTAAAGCTATTAAATAGTAATTAACTTTCCAGTTCACCAGTTTTCAGTCAAATTTGTTTATTTTCTAACTAAAAGCAGATTGGCTGATGAGAACTCGTTTAAGGCCTAATGAGGTGCGTGCAGGGGATAATGGGTAACCAGAGGAGTGTTTATCAGACAAACAGATCATTAATGTTGAACTAAGCTGCCAGGGACGAGAAATCAATCTCTTTGTATATTTTGGTCATTTTTTCTTCTGGTATTTATTTTTTTTAAACTGAATAATTTCAGCTGTCACAAGACGGCACATTTTGTTTTTTGATTGATTTGATCGACTGGTGCAGGACATTGAGATGCTTATTTTTCATATTTAAGGTAAATTTGTATGGAGTGAACAGTGATTGACAGACAGACGCAGCGAGCTCTCTCTGTACAGTATTTTTGTATTGTAAGAAATGTATTATTATTCCTGGGGGAGCAGGAGGGACGCTGGGCTCATTTCTTTCTTTGGTCTTCCTGTCAAATATCAGATGAAAATATTTTATTGTACTTCCAATCTTTTGATATGAATAAAAGGATGATTGTTATCACGAGGAGACTTTTTTTTTTACACTTTGTAGAGTATATTTTGTCAGTCTGCTTACCAGAGCTCAGGACAAAGAGACAGAGAGATCCAGCTGTTGTTGTGATGGCACCTTTATTAAATTATGTCGAGTGGCTTCGGACAGCCTCGGCTGGAGGAGCACAGGGTAGAAAAGTACATGCAGAGAGTCCATCCTGCAGCTGAAAACAACTTTCAAACGTCCCAGTCGTCTTTGAACGCTGCGTCGCTCCAAAGAGAAACTTCGTCCTGAGAGGATTCGTCTGTTTGGACCTGCTGCACCGAGCTGCAACTCTTCTGATTCAGAACGGAGACGATTTAAAATGTTCTAAAACACTGAATACACAAAGACTGCTCATGAATATTCATTATTGACTAAACTAATTATTAATATATAAACTCCTAATGGCAGCTGAACTTCTATTGCAAATTAAGACGAGGTTAATCAGAAAGCTCCAGAAAAAGGCTCATAAATGGTTATTTAAGACAAATTTATTGTTTTATGTTGTCTAATAAAAACACTGTCCGGAGCAGAAATTATTACTGACGATCATAAGCAACATTTTACATGCTGAATGGTTATTAAATTAATTATCCACACATCTAACATCTGAAGGCACAACATCGTTTCAGAAGTGTTACAATTTGGAGGCTCAGAAAAAGGCAGTACGTGACTAAAGTGTCGGAGTGAGGAGCTAAATTGATCCAAGTCTAGAATTTGTGTATTCTGTGTTCAGGAACCACCGTGGTGTTCTCACACGTTTAGAGACCCGACTCTGGAGATCCAGCAGGTCTGGTCTCTAGAACATGGTGGACTTGATGTCCTGGCTGAAGAACGTCCCAAAGTTCAGGTCCCTGGACATTAGCTCGTCCTCCACATTCTCCAGAGCCCACTTATGTTCCACCACCTCCAGAGCTTCCCACTCACTCTGACACACAAACAAACAAACAGCGAGGGGAGGTTTGAGTCCAGCATTTTATCTGTCAGGAAAAGTTTCAGTAGTGTTGGACGATACGGCTAAACTCTTGAATCCCGCTAAAGATAACTTCATTTCTTGATAATATATATGATGACACAGCAGATTCAATAAACAAATAGTCTATATGGAATTGGTAAGGCATATTTTTGTATTCTCCTGTGTGAGTCACATACTTTACACATGACAAGTACAAAAAAATTCAGAATGTTAGTGCCAAATTAACACAACAGTCTTTAGTTGAACTATAGATAAAGAATAAATAAACACAGAAACATCAGTATGCGCTGGTTATTTAATTTCAGACAAAATAACTATCATGATGTCTCCATATCAGCATAATATAATATATAAGTCCACAGAAAGACGATAAAGTATCATCAGAATGATGACTTTCATTGCAGACACAAAATTGCAATCTGAAATCCACCTCCCAACTGAATGCATATCATATACAACAATAACAACCTGGAATGAAATAACTAAACTATATGGCTTGGAAGGGGAATCTAAAATTATGCGATGGTGTGCATGACTCATAATTCACTCCCAACAAATATGATCGATTGAAAACATGGATTTCTAAAGGATTAACTGACTACAACTCATTCGTCCAGGGGGACCTTCCAAACATTTGACAATCTGAAGCAAAAGCATGCATTGGGCTCTGAAGATTTTTTTTAGATACCTGCAAGTCAGACACTATTTCAACCAGAACATTAAAATACCTTCAACTGACCAAGGGCCTTTCAAACATTTATATCACTTACAAAATCAGTGTTTCCCTCCAAAATTATCTCTAAGCTGTAGGGTGGGGGGAAAGCACATATTATGTGAAAGAAAAATGGGAAAGAGATGGGAGCTTTATGATAACTGAATGAGTTATGAGAATGTGTTCTCAATTGTTTCCTTCTTTTTATTTGAAACTGTGTATCTCGGTAACATAATACTAAACGGCTTTAACAAAGGAGACAAGAAACTGCCTTATATTCTTTTAGCAGCAAGCAAAAAGGCCATTACCAGAAGATGGCTCAAGCCTGAGCAACCAAGAAATGAGGACTGGATCAACATTATACAAGAAATCTACAAAATGGAAAAAGTGACTTTTCAACTAAAATTGCAAATGGACTCATTTTATAAAACTTGGTCAAAATGGCCAAAAGGTGGTCAATCCTATGTGGTAAAGCCTATAAGATCTGACTTTATGTAAAGCTGTCGTTTAACTAGATTTAACTAACGACGACTGCTGCAAATGATGCTAGGTGAAAAGATGATGCTGTGTGGTATAGGTACCCCCCACCCCAACTGTTCCTGTTCTTTGTTCTGTATAAATGTTAAAAAAATTCCTCAATAAAAAGTAAATAAAAAATGAGTGAAAAACAAACAAGTTCAGTTTGATTCAGCACGGAGATGAAGACAAGAAATAACACTTCAAGTTATGAAGTAATAAGTTCAAACGATGTGAAAACAAAAACCTCTCTTCTCTTATCTCTATCTTATGTTCTATCAGATAATACAAACGAACATCGGTTTGTGTCTCGGTTTGTGTGCCGTCCTAAATTAACAGCGTTAGTAATTAACAGAATCATGTTTCATGCTACTGTAATGTTCATACAGCAGGATGTAGAAGCTGAGGAAATTATATTTTAATGCCCAAATATATTATTGTTATCCATGAAATTACAAATTTATTTCACTAGCATTATTTCACTAGAACAATTTTTTTTATTTAACCATCTCTTGAAATGAGGCCTAATATTGTATATTAGACTAAAATTGACCAATAATCATGATAAAAATATGAAAATGATATACCAATGTGTTGGTCATGAGTTGCCTTAAAAGGTAAAAAAAAAAGTCCTTAAACCAGCCTAAAGTCATGGGGTTTTTTTGACTCCTGAGGACTAACAAGGGTTAAACTAGCTTTGGAAAGATTTCTAGACAGATTTTCAGACACAAACAGTCAGTGATCAGACGAATGGATGTTCTTTGACATCTCACCTTGAAGGCTTTGTTGGGGTCGGGGGGCATCGCCATGGCAGCGCCCGTCATCTGGTCCTGCATGATGCGTGACTGGTCAGCAGCTGGGAGAGAACGGCAGCGTTAACCAACGGACTCATCTTCATCATTTCTATTTTAATAAACATAAAGTCACCATTGTCTTGTCCCAGGATCAGGCTGTACATGCTCCTCAGCCCAAAAACGTTCAGGAAGTACCAGGAGGCCGAGCTCACCCTGCAGGAGACACAGTCCATCAGACCAAAATATTCAGGGTGGAAACGTCGTTATCAAATCCTGATGATGTTTGAGCAGTCAGGAATATAATATGAAGAATTTGTGAGGACTGATGTTATAAATTAATATATCCATAACGTGCAGAAATACCATATATAATGGATTATAATTACAGTCAAATTATTAACTTTTTATTGTACATGGAAAAAATTCTAAGATATATATATTGAAGTCACTGAGTTATTAATGCCTAATAATCCGTGGGGATTCTGTTAAAATTAAAGTGTTGATACTTCTAATCAAAGTTTCCACATTATTCTGACTAAATAATACATTATTTGTCTAAAATAACACATATGCAATATTTTAGATATTGTTGGTTAATGTTTATACTTTTTTCAGCAGAGGACTATTTACAACATAAAGAATGTGCCTTTTTAAGCATAACAAAAAAATTGTTTCAGAAAAATATGAGACATGTTATAAACATTAAAAGATTCTAAAGGTTAGAGTATAATCTATAAAAATGTATATATCACTTGTTACAATATAGAGCCTTTTGTATTAATATATAAATAAATTAGTATGATGACAGTTTGAACCAGTTTTGGTCTGTGGTGTGTTCAGGGTCAGGTGAGGCGGTGTGGTGTGTTCAGGGTCAGGTGAGGTGGTGTGGTGTGTTCAGGGTAAGGTGGGGAAATGTGGTGTGTTCAGGGTAAGGTGGGGAAATGTGGTGTGTTCAGGGTAAGGTGGGGAAATGTGGTGTGTTCAGGGTAAGGTGGGGAAATGTGGTGTGTTCAGGGTCAGGTGGGGAAGTGTGGTGTGTTCAGGTTCAGCTGGGGAAGTGTGGTGTGTTCAGGGTCAGGTGAGGCGGTGTGGTGTGTGCAGGGTCAGGTGGGGAGGTGTGGTGTGTTCAGGGTCACGTTGTGCGGTGCGTTCAGGGTCTGTTTACCAGGAGGCGTCCAGTGACAGCAGGTCGATTCCTCTTTGTAACATGGGTTTGAACCTCAGAGTCAGAGGGAACGGCACCTTGGCTGCAGGACGACATCAATAACAAAAAACAGACACCAACAAACAGAAGGTCAAGGATCACACATGAGCCTCAGAGAGCAGCACACAGCTCCCTCTGCCTCACTTCCAATAAAGAAAAAGTCCCACAAAAACCACTTTAACACAGTAGAAATTGATTAATTTTTGTAAGAACTGACTTATGACGAATCCAGAGAAGGCCCAGTTGATCCATCCACCAATCACGATCATGGGCAGCACGTTGGTCAGGTTCCCCTTCATCATGTCAGTCAGCATGCTGCTGTCTACAACACACAATGTACTAATAATAGGGCTGTAACAATATAAAACACATAGATGATAACACATAAAAGTACAGGTGCACCTGAATACATTAGAATATGATGGAAAAGTCCATATCCAGTACTTCAAGTCCCCAACCAAGTATTGAGTCATATAGATGGACATACTTTTCTGAGGCCAACATTTACATATTAAACATACTTTTAAAATTGGTCTTTTAAAAAATTCAAATCATTTTAGAAACTGAATTTCAGGTCTTCATTAAATATAAGCCATAATCATTAAAATTAGAAGAAGTTAAATATATTAAGACATGAAATGTTTCATTCTGTGTGTAATGGATCTATAAAACGCAGCAGAGACCTGTAAAGGCTAATATATCAAAACCACCCAAAAAACATTTGAATAAGAAAAATGCAACACAAAAAAATCAAAACAACACAAAAATAATTTAAAATAATGAAAACAAAAACTAAACAATCTAAGTGTAGGTGTGTATTTGAAGCCTATGGCGAAGTACCAAAAACTGCAGTTCCTTAACTCGCCTCTTGAGGCTGGCTGCAGAAGGGAGCAAGTTAGATTGACCCTCATGTTAAAATGTCCAATTTCACAGTAGAAATAAACGTGTTTATAGCCTGGTTCAAATGATGCCTCTACTCTCAAAAGCTGATTTTCCCTTCCATGACAACTCTGGGTGATGTCACGGAGGCTACGTCCATATTTTATACAGTCTATGGAAAAGACATGTATAAAATGCTTACATATGGATTTTTGGAAATCATTTAACAGCAGCGTAGTCAGAGAGCTGAGCGCACATCCATAGAACTGGAGTTACATTCAGTAACTATTGACTTTTCTATCTCGATTTGTTTTAAAAGACAAAAACTGAATTTAAGGATAATTTTTTAAAATATACAATGTGATAAATCAACCTCGAAGCACGGTCCCCGGGGTACCTGAGACATCTGTGGTACACACATCAGGATGTCTCCACACGCACGCGCACACACGCACACACGCACACACACCTGTCATGGGGTTCTTGGGGACGACCTTCCTCTTGACCTTCTTGAAGAAGCCGGTCTCTGCGTCATTGAAGTAATGTTTCCTCATGGCGAAAGACTGAAACAGAGACACAACATGTTTACACTAAACAGCTCAGAGGTTTTCATTCACACAGAAACACTGTGAGCTTTCAGGGTTTCATATCTACCATACAGATTTTCAGCCACTCTTGGCAATTTGCACATACATAACTTAATAACTAATCATACTTTACTCTGTTTAATTGACAACAGTGAGTGGACAAATCATTATAAACCAGTGCAACAATAAGAAGTGATAGACTTTGTGCTGACCTGTCGGGGGATATACTTTCCATTCTCCCTGAGGATTCTGCTGCGCAGGAGCACCTGACTGAACAGACAGACAGACAGAAGACAGACGGTCAAAACAGAGAGCACATTCATTCATTGTGCGGCATCAGGCGCTGAAAACACTTTAGTGTTCTCTGTTAAACTCTGCTTTAACTCCTTAAAACTACAGCTTTTTAACAGTAAATTTCAAGCATTTTTTAAGTAGGGCTGCAAAATTATTTGAGACTTTATTGAAATACTACATAGACTGGTGCAACATCCAAATCACTGGAGGCGAAATGTTTATTAAATGCAAAATATGTGTCAAAATACCAATCTGAATAAAAACTAAATCACACTATGGTGATAACGCCAGACTATATCACAAATGAGATTAGTCTGGAAACCAGCTATACATTTCTCCGTAGAGGAGGTGTGGTTTACGATCCTCCAGTGCCGTTTATTGGGCGATACGAATGTCTATCAAAACCGTTTATACGTAGCTCTTAGCCAATCATATCAGTTATACCAGATGACGTATGTAGATTGACATAAATTGATGTTTACATAGCCAGACTAGCCCATCTCTACTTTGAGACTAAAATGCTCAATTCTGCTTCTGCAACGTTTTTCTGCAGCATATTCTTGCTGCTCACCGTCTACAGGCAGTGTGTATGTGTGTGTGTGTGTGTGTGTGTGTGTGTGTGTGTGTGTGTCTGTGAGAGAGTGTTGCTTGCTGCTTTGCTTCTACAGTTCTCGCTTTCTGCAAGATTATTTATTTTTACGCCTTATTCCCCCCTCATGTCATTCAGCCACACACAAACGGCCATAGATTCCAGACTCCATGCCTGCAGGTTCGAAATGAAATCGAGTGTGCAAGGCAGTATTGGTATACTCAGGCTACTATGGTGATGTATTTCTTCAATAAAATGTTGCCTTTGTCATCACATTTAAATTATTACAATGTTCAGATTAACTTTGATTGTGTGTCTTGATGATTAGTTCATGTTTGTTCATCTCCCTAATCTGGATTTGTGTGGCTATTAATGACGAGCGAATACAAGAAAAGAACTTTGGCATTTGGACTGCTTCATTTTAGATGTGAAATACTATTAAACACCAGATAGAGCTGAAAATTAGGAATTTTTCAAGGCTTATATTTGGAATAAAGCATATTTGTAGCCTTGAAAACAGCCCTGGGTTCACCTGTTCCAGGTGAACCCTGAGTCTCACCTGTCAGAAACCTGCTCCAGGTCGACCTTCTTGTCACTGTGCAGCAGCTGGGTGACGTAGTGACGGATGATCCCGACGAAGAAGGTGATGAAGACGATGGGCAGGACCACCCACATCCGGATGCTGGAGTCCAGCAGGAGCTCTGGACCCGCCATCGCTCTCTGATCAACCAGCTGATGAAGCTCAGACAGAGACGATCTGAGAAGAAAACAGCTGTTAGTCTCCGTTTAAAAAGGGACAGAAAATACACTGGAATTATTTTGTTAGAAAAAAATTTGACATACGGAGGACAGGAGCGGCCAAAATAAAAATAAATGACCCGATATATAAAGAAATGTGCTATAAAATGTACTAAACACAATATTAAATATAAATGTAGGCATTAATAAATTGATAAAATGTGAAATGGAAAAGAATACTTTTTATAATAATAATATTTTGAATAATATTAAAAATAAATAATATATTTTTTTATTCATCCTATATTAACCTGGTATTAATTAAACTATTTATAAAACATGGGAAAATAAAAAATAGATACACATTAATGTAAATGATTATCAATTACTAAATACATTTGATAATGAATTAAACATTTATAAAATAGATAAATGAATTTAGGACACGCTGGGTGTATATGCAAAAACAATAGCAGAAAACGATGCGAAGGAAAACGAAGGGTGATTTAGAAATTGTGACATTGTGTATCCATTTATTTTTCTTTATTTTAATGGTCAGCAATCAGCTGATACTAAACATGAATGAATATTTATGAAGCTATTCAATTTATTTATTTTATTTTTTACTTTTTTCATTACTAGAAGTGGGTGATAAAGTCATAAACACTGTACCTTAAAAGAAAAATAATGTGTAATATGTTACTTGTTTATGAAAGAAGCATTCTCAGTGGCGTTGCATAATAATATCCGTGCAGAACACACAGAGAAAAGGTCTATCTTAAAAAAAGATTTGTAGAAAATCACTACATCAGCTGCCCTGCTGCTAATCAGTACGGGACAATTAGTCAAATAATACATTCACTTTAAGACTTATTCCTGATTACATGATTTTATTTAACTAAGGGTTTGAATGCACGACTTTAACTTGTTGTGGAGTATTTTTATAAAGTGGTTTTAGTACTTTTAGCTCAGTAAAGTATGTGAAGACTCCCTCCTCCTACTGTAGATCTACCTGCTGATAACTGGCTGCAGCTTTGACTCGGTGACACATTAACTTTAATAAATGACTAAATGAAGCTAGCAGCTAGCGGCTAACCAAAACAAAAAAACCGGACACTCCGGTCGGTATTATAATGGAACCATTTGAAGTCAGATGGACCAGCAGCTGACACCTGACCAGCCTGCACCTGAAACCAACAGCTAACTTTAGCATTAGCAGCTGTTCCGCTGGTTGCAATAGAGTTAGCTAGAGGCGCTAGCCGGCTAACTGGGCTAGCTAACAGAGTCTCTGGTTCACCGTCAAACTTCTGATTCTACAAACATTCAGTCTCTATGGCATCTCAGTGTGAGTTAGATACTGTAATTAACTACTAGCTCCCCATAATACCCCGAGTTATATGTTCTAATTAAAGTGAACTTACCACATTTATGAACTTTGTGATGAGGGACGCGACAAACACGTTCGGCAGTTTAAAACACGACGACGTACTTCCGGTTTCCGATCCCGGAAACACATGACCACGGTAAAATATAAAAAAAATAAATTATCATTTTACAGTTATCAGATAGATAGATAGATAGATAGATAGATAGATAGATAGATAGATAATTACTATACATGCATTCAAATTAAACTTAGCCTATAAATGATTAACCTATGATAAATCTGAATTTAAATCAAAATCTCAGGCAAAGATGTTAAACATTTGCAGAGAAATTGGAGATGTAAATAATGCAAAAATAATAATAATATTGATGCAGATAAATGCAGAGTAAGTGCTCTACCGTCACAACATATTATTTTCAAAAAAATTCTCCAATAAAATTTTTTTTAAATAATAATCACACAAAAGCTCGTTCTTCAGTGAAAACTGGTGAGAGCAGGCGGGACATCGACTGAAATAATAATAAAACTGAATACATAATAGTCAAATTCCTTTGCGGAATATATTCAAGTAAAAACTGTAAAAAAAAAAAAAGAGCGTATATATTTGATGTTTAATCAATACGTTTACAATCAATTCATTGTTGTATTCCTCATGTTTCATAAAGTATAATTACATTTTACAGTCAATTTTGATTTCATGATTAGTTTAAGAGCCTACATGTTTTAGGTTAATATTACTGCTACATTAATGTGTATGTTGCATTTTACTGCTGTAGATGTTTGAGTTTGTGCTCCTTTTAACCCCATTATATACTGTTAATAAATAAATAAAAAATAAATAAATGAATAATTAAATGTTAAACAAATATTCAAAACAAATAAACCTTATTTAAAATTGCACAAGTTTTCTATTATTTTTTTATCGTCCCATTTAATAATCTTTTTTTAAATTGTTTATTATTTATTTATTTTAATTTCAAACATATTTTTATGCATGTAATTATTTATGTGCGATATTCCCTTGAAGTCTGTTTTTGTTTTTTGTTTTTTACAAATTCAATAAAACAGATGCAACATGTTAATCAGAGCTTTAGAGTATTTTGTGTGTGTTTTTTTGTCTCACAATCTGAAAAAAAAGAACTGACGTTGTGTGTGTGTGTGTGTGTGTGTGTGTGTGTTTGTGTGTGTGTGTGTGATCAGTCAAACAAAACAGGACACACCTTTCCATCAACATGAACAGATTTTTTTATATCTTTAGAGCAATAAATATTTCCACTTTTTCCATATCTCTGCCATTTCAAAAACAAAGTACAAGTAATATATATTTATATACACAGCTAAAATTTTCCATACATAATTTTTAAAATAATGTCGTCTCTGTTGACACATATTTGACACTGTACTCGTACAATTTTACAAGGACTATTCCAGTCTCTCTTTGCTCTACATTATAAACAAGAAATATTTTTCTCCACAAAGCGGTCCGCTGTGTCGGACAGGTCCGTCCCGTCTATAGATACACACAACACACACTGCTTTACAGCGGAACACAAGAAACACACAGTTTTAACTTAATCTGAAGCAGATCTGATGTGCGGTGTCTTTAATTTTTTTAATGTTCCCTGTTTTGGCTGCAGCAGTCGCACCAGATCTGTTTCTACTGGCGTTAGAAACCGAATCCTCGCTCCCGGTGTAAACGCAGCCAAACAAACTGCCTCCGCGGAGCAAAGTGAGTACTCGCATTGTTATTTTTCATATAACGATGGTTATGTACATTCATGTTTATAATACAGTTTCATTCAGTGCAGATACTGTAATAAATACCACATGCAAACTGATAGTGGAGAGCAGGCCCGGGCAGAAAAATAATACAAAAATTGAGCTTTTAAAGGGATCATACCTGTGTTTCTGTATGTTCTCACACTGCACATTACTGTAAACCATGCATACATGTTAGATTAATTTCCTTCCATTGATTTTAATTTACTTCTATTCTCCTTGCGAAGACTTGCAATAGATAGTTAATCCATCACAGATAATTTGTTACAATTGAAAATTGATGGTTAGTTGCTGTGAGTTCTGCATTGAGGAGCTTTGTTATCATAATTAAAAAGCAAGTAGAGGGTTTTTTTGCATTTTGGATCTGCAACTGACTGTCAAATATCAAATGGCTGAGTTTTAGAAACATTCCCCACTTTCCAAATAAATTGAAAACATTGACAATAAATAAAAGTGAACTAGCCCTCTAAGTGGGTTAACTGGAGGTCAGACTGAATATGTTTGTTTGTTGCAGAGACTGTAAATAAAACTGATTGCTCTGCACTACTGAAGCCGAAACATTCGGAACGCCCACCAGTGGCTGGCTGCAGTATAGATCACTGTTTTTTAAACTGGGGGTACTGATCCCCAGGGGGTCAGGGAACATTTGATTTATGATTTTTAATATACATTCATGGAAAAAATTATTAGACCACCCTTGTTTTCATTTTCCATGGTTTTCTTGATAATTTCAGCTCTTAAATTAAACTCTTATCAGCTATTTTTGTTGTTATCATTATATTTGTCCAAACAAATGGACCTTTAGTTGTGCCAGGTATTAAAATGGACAAGAAACTGAAGAAAACAAGGTTGGTCTAATCATTTTTTCCATGACTGTATGTCTTCTATAACAGGATTCACTGAAGGTAATGATTAAGGCCTCATAAAAGAGAAGAAATCTAATAGAAAACATGTTCACTATCATTATTACTGTAGAATATTGAGACAGAAATGACAACAAGGAATGTTTATAACAGAAGTTGTTATAGACTGATTATTAATTATTAATAAAAATAAGGAAAATATATTAAGAAGCTGATTGATTTTGAAATTTGCCATCATAATGTACACATTATTTAAAAATGTTTTGCAACAGACGGGTTCCCACCAGAGTCTGATGCTGTGTGGTGAAGTTTATAAACCCTGGTATAACTTATAATATATAAGTTAAAATATATGAGTTATAAACGCTGCCCTGGACAGGACATGCAAATAAAAATTCAAAGCAGAGGTCAAATAAATGTTTCTGTCATTTTATGGTAGTTGTTGTTATCACGCTGTTTGTTCAAGTGTTAATTTTTATTAAACTTTGTTAAAGTTTGTTTTAATTAGTTATTTGATTCTATAAAACAGGGCTGTGACATCATGATTGACAGCTTGCGTTGTGTCTGATTTGATCAGTCGAGTGTTTTAAACAAGAACTCGACACCGTGGCCAAACGACATCAGCAGCAGGATGGCATCGGCTGTGTCCGCGATGTTCTGGCTTCACTTCTGCAGGTGGGAGGAATTGGAGACACTTTGTATTGTTTGTCCAGACTCAGACACCCTCCAGGATCTGATCCTGCCTTTTAATTATAAAAATAACTAGAAAATTCCTGTATCCTGTGACATTTGACGCCAATGACAGACCAATGCGAGTGAGAAGACAAATTTTCCTACGTTTCTATGTATGAATTATTTCTGTAGAGTGGCATTTGCGGCCTCGAGCCCATTTTCCAAATTTATTTTTGACAATTTTTTCTCTTCCTCTGCACTCTAGCGATGATGTCATCAGCTGTAGCCTCTCCTTAAGGTAACATTGGGGGGATTTTTTGGCGTTTTTGCCAAATAATTTTCTGAAACCCTTAGAAATGTCATAGCACACTTGTACCTTTTTAGTGTATGTGAGACCAAAACTCTGGGAATAAGTAGGAAGAAGCCCAGGGGAAAGTATATCAATAATAATAAAATACAGTTTTGACTCCTACTAAATGTTGACAGTGATGGATTTTCGATCTAGAGTTTTGAGATTGAAACCAAAGCTGGGCCAAAGGAAGGAAACCAATCTGAAACGGATGGATGATGTGTACATTGACAGTAATGTGCAGTAGGACATGCAGAGCTGCAGGTGTGGAGCCCTGCATGGGAACTCTACTGAGGATGTGCTGACGCAGCTCGGGCTCGCAGTGGAACAGGGTGAAATGTTGTGTAATCCCGTACGAGGTAGGTTTGATCCAGTGCTCCTCGAGAACTTTGTGTTATTTCAAGTGTGTTTAGTTAGTGGTGTTGTTCTGGATTAAACAGAGTGTTACTGTTAGTGATGGCAGGAACTTATTCTAGCAGCTCAGCACGTATTGTTTATTCGTCTGGTCTTCTAAGGTTGCTTGGTAGCAGAAGTGTTGCTTGTTTCCATTAAAAGGTTGGAGAGAAGCTTCGCTGAGGCTTCGCAATGATTCAGAGGTGTTTTTTGCAAAGAGCATGCGGGGGTGACTGAAAGGAATTATTACAGTCTCTATTAAAAATATTAGAACTTATTAGTTGTATGTTAGTCACAGAAAAATCTTGGTTTTGTTGTAAACACATTAAAAATTAAAAAGGTTTTAGTACTTCCATAAGATGCCCAAATCAGAAAAATAAAATAAAAAAATCATCTCACACTCGTAAGCACATAACAAAATTAAAAATGCTAAAAATACAAAACAGCCCAAGGAGTACGTTATGTTAGTAGAAGCTTGTCACACAACAATATTGATAATAATATCAGTAGCACACTCTAAAAAGTCAAAGGGGTTCTTCAGATTGAAAACAATAGGGGACCCACGACGGTTCCCTGAGGAACTCTGTCAACTGATTTTAATCCAAAAACAAAAGGCTTCTACAAAAAACATTTAAGGGATTTTATTGTTTTGTTTTTCTACTGAGGAACCCAAAGTTGCTCAAATCTCCTGAAGAACCCTTATGAACGTTTGGTTTTTAGAACATACGATTTGTTAATTCAAGCAATTCTGAACCTCAGTCACAGATCGATGCTGTTGGCCCCATTGAAAACAGAACACACTGTACAGTTAATATCTACAGTTGGCGCATTCACGTAATCACACGGAAACTTAAAAATGTGTCATTAATGTTTGCATTCAGAACATCAGAGGAGTTTTCCCGTCGTCCAGCAGTTCAACGCTGGTAAATATTTATATGAGGCTGACAAAACCTGCCACTGGGACAGGAAAAGCAACAAGCACTGAGAGGTTTATTTCTAGTCAAAAAGTACAAATGGCTGGTAAAATAGTTCAAATGGTCGCAGAACTTTCTATCAGCCATCGCTGGGCTTCTTCCCGCCCTGACATCCGGCGAGCTTGGTCAGATGGAGAGAGCGAGAAAATACACTTAAATACTGGCATGGTAACACAAAGTGCAAAAATAATGTGTAGAAATGAGTTTGTTCAAGAATATTTCACTTGGTGCTGCGTGACGGTGGAATGTGTTCAGTCCTGTGAGATGTCGGTAAGTCCGTCACCATGAAGTAGGTCCAGGTGTCGGCTCCTCTGTCCTTCAGCCGGATTACATAAACAGCAGTAAATGGCTTGAGATTTCTTTTTGTGAATGGATACAATCAATCAATATATTAGTGGTTTGTCTTTAGATTCCAGGTTTCTTTCCTATGTCCCTCCGTCTGAAGGTACCTTAGCCTCCAGTTTTGCAACACAAGTTGAAGTAAAATCAGGTTATACTTTGTTCACCCTCGAGATCACCAGAATTGTTTCACATCTTATTAAAAGAAAATATCACACTTTGGACTGGGTGTGAATTACCTTTTATCTTTAGATAAAAAACATTGAAATTACTTTATTTAGAGCTCTTGGCTCTGGAGGACAGGAAGCTGCCGAAATAAACAATAATAAATAAACAAATGACTCGATAAATTCATGAATGTTTGCTCATTTATTTATTTATCTTGGTATTAATTCACAATTCATTAAGTTAACTATTTAATTTTTCCATCTATTAATAAATTTGACACTTTTAATGACAGCCTGTAGAACTGTATAAAGAAAATAATACAGGAATTCATTTTGAATTGGGGTAAAATGCCAAATGTGAACAATAAATAATTAAAATAAATACATTAAAACTGAATACATGCATTTTAAAATAAATGAAACAAAATTGATACGAAAATGATCAAGAAATTAATTAATACCAAAATAAATAAGAAAAAATTAAGAATTAATAGGAAAGTAAATAAATAAGAAAATGAATACAAACGTGCCACAATTTATCAATTAATTAACGCCTAGATATATTTTCTATATTTATATGGCATGCTGATTTTTCTTACTGAGTCATTTATTAATTTATTGCCATTTTACATTTATTAGATTTACTGTTTGCTCTATAACTTATTCAAGTTTCAGGCAGCTTCTGATTTTCAGGTCTGAATAAAACCAGTTTGATTTGAAAGTTTCCACCCAGTTCACTAAACCTTTCCAGTGATCTACTTGCTGAGAGTTACACTAGAACAAGATCTCTTTAATGCGACTTGAAGTGATTCCTTCGTGACTTTATTTCCCTGAAACAAAAGACTCTGTTTCCCAGATTGCACCCTGTTTAACACCTTCCAGCTTCTGTCACATACAGAACGAACAACAGCTGACATATATTATATATTAAATAT
This sequence comes from Centropristis striata, assembly GCF_030273125.1. Taxonomy (NCBI): domain Eukaryota; kingdom Metazoa; phylum Chordata; class Actinopteri; order Perciformes; family Serranidae; genus Centropristis; species Centropristis striata. The sequence goes on from NC_081521.1 coordinate 15,887,793, forward strand.
ATATTCAGGCTTATTCTGTCAGATACACCGGGAGACATGCAAGGAGAATTCACTGCTTCAGTACAAGTTATCAGATAAATCCCCTTTTTAAGAATAAATTATTGGGAAAAAACTGCAACATCAAACGTTGACCGTCCCGATCCTAAACGACCCTGTGGCACCCCCTGCTGCTAAAACCCTGTAGTCCACAAACACTAAAGGCTTTTACTCATTTTTGCAAAACACAAAGGTAAAAAGACACCTGTAGTTTTTGTTCTGATGGCTTATTTAAAGTTTTTAAAAAAGTTTATTGTAGAAAGTAAAGTCTTCAGTAACCTTCACTAATGCACTTTTTTATGGTCAAATAAATGCTGGATTGGGGCTTTAAAGTAGAGCTCATCCCTCCCCCTGCATATAGGATTAACCATAGACACTCAGTAGCTATTGCACAGGTCATGCATGCCTGTCTAAGACACAGAAACCGTATTAATGCTCACCACGTCTGCCTTAGGAACACCTCATGGCTTCTAATATGTCAACAACCAAAACAATGGTACAAGTGCTTTTTGTGCGAAAAAACAAAGAGGTGCAAGACTCGTGTGATTTTTGGAAAGAAAGGACTCGTCGTTCTGTCCCGTCGGCCAACGTGTCGCGTTAGCGTCGAGTGCTAACGCCTCGAGTTAAACTCACAGGCACTGTTCCCTTCACGTCTGGTCCCTAAAACCGTTTATCCACAAATCAAATTCTGCCTCACAACATGACACGAGCAACTTCCTCTGTCTGCGAAAGAACTACAAACATGTCCTCCGGAGTCCCAGGACGCCTCTGAAGGGCACGACAAGGGAGGATGGAGCAGATTCACCAGGACGGCAGGACGGACGGTGATTGACAGTTTGTCTTTGTAAGACTGAAAACGCAGAGATTTACGCTCTCGGCGATGCTCGTTCCACCCGTGAGCTCCAGTCAGCGTCTCTACCTGCGGGGGAAGTGGATGTGAAAATAACAGAGGCTGAGTAACTTCCTCCTCCCCGCTCTCAGCGCTCTCCTCCTCACTAGGCGGCCGCTCTGATACGCCTGCACCTGCCCTCCTCCTCCTCCTCCTCCTCCTCCTCCTCGCCGTCTCCCTCTCTTGCTCCCTCTCACTACCGCCCCCCGGTGGCTCACTGCGGGGTGGCGGACCACCGTCCTCGTCTTCTGCCTCCTTACACGACCGTACTGATCCGGCTGACGGGTTTGGACTTGGGCCCGCCCCCTTGCCCCGGCCCCGCCCCCGGGTGCAGGGAGAGTGGGGCGGTGGACGGGGGAGGCAGCGGGGAGTGCAGCGGGGGAGGCGGGATGGAGGAAATGGGCGGGTACTGGGGGCCGTAAGGCTGCGAGGGCGTCTGGGTAAGGAGGCGCGCCGAGGGTGTCTGGGGGGGCGGGGTGTTGAAGATGAAGTGTGTGGACGGGGAGGCGGAGGGGGAGGGGCTGAGCGGGGAGTGTGTGTGCACGGCGTGGTTGTGAGAGTGTGTGTGCGCGTGGGGGTGGGGCTGTGAGTGAGAGATGGTCAGTGGGAGCTTGCCACCGCCTCCCTGCCGCGGGTGCGAGTGGTAGAGTCCGTGTGGGGTAGTGGGGGTGATGGGGGAGTGGGGGGACAGCGGCGGTGGCGTGATGAAGCCCAGGTTGTAGCGTGTGTGCTGGCCGGCGCCATGCTGCAGCCTCTGATGCTGCTGGCTGTGAGACGGAGCGCAGCTGGACGGGCCCTGCCGCCGCGGTGGGGCCGAGAACCTGTGCGTGAGGGCGTGGTGCTGCGGGACGCTCTGCATGTGGTAGCGGTGGTGGTGGTGGTAGGGCGGGGGCGGAGTCTGTTGCTGCTGGTGCCCAGTAACACTGACTCCTCCTCCTCCACTGTTGCCGTGGCAATACTGAGCGTGCAAAGCCTGGAGCTTGGACGGCGCCACGCCCGTACCGCCGCCCCCGCCAACCCCTCCCGAGTCCGACTGAACGAGGTTGGGCGATGGGGAGGGGCATGGGGAAGGGGAGGAGGGGTGGGGGATGGGGGGCGCGGGGGCGGGGTAGTGGGGGGGTGACGAGATCATCAGGGGACTCGGAGGACCCTGAGGAGTTGGTGACGTCATCGTCAGGGGACCAGGAACTTTGCCTCTGCGGCTCCCGAAGAAATTCCCCAGAAGGCCGCCGCCAGTCGGTCCTCCCCCGCCCACCATCCCTCCTCCGCCCCCAGCCCCTCCCCCGCTCACGAGCGGGGAGGTGGTGACCCCCCCCTGGTTGTGACAGAGCCCCGGCCCACCCCCCACCCCTGTACCGGGGCTCTGAGTAGGGCGGTGCGGCCGGTAGGCTGCTGGAGACGAAGGGACCATCATGGGGCTGTAGGAAAGACCTCCAGCATGCAGGGGGCGCTGCTGGTGAGGCCGGGGGCTGCTAATAATGGAACCCTGAGAGGTGGAGGAGGACAAGGAGAGGAGAAGTATTCGTCAAACAGGCAGATTTCAGGACAGACATGCAGGAAAGAAATAAGAAGAAGAATGAGTTTAGTAGACAAAGACAAAACGTGCACTGCCGGCATGTTGGTTACAACAAATACCAATTAACTGCAACATCCCACAGGTTGTTAAAGATGGACAACATGACAGCTTCCTGCTGATGAGGCCGAAACATCTGGAGCCCCCTGGTGGAGTGCTGCAGGTAATTAGCTCGGCCCCCTGGTGGTGGGCTGAGTACAGGTTATAACCTGTACTCCGCCCCCTGGTAGAGGGCTGCAGGTTATAAGCCCCGCCCCATGGTGGAGGGCTGAGTACAGGTTATAAGCCCCGCCCCCTGGTGGAGGGCTGCAGGTTATAAGCCACACCCCCTCCAAACTCAAAGTAGAAGTCAAATAAATGTTTCTGTCAGTTCAGTTCGTCCTTATCACGCAGCTGTTTATTCAGGTGTTCATTTTTCCGATCAGTTTGGTTTTAATTTGTTATTTGATTCAATAAACGGGGCTGTGACATCATGACTGACAGCTGTAGCTGACTCCTGATTGACCTGACCTGTATCCAGATGTTTGGACTTCAGACACATAATAAAATCATGAACATCCATAACTGGTTAAATGTTTCTCCAGACACACAGAGCTGACAGGTTCAGGTAAGTGTCCAACATGCAGACAGACGTGTGATTGGCGGCAGCAGCTGTGAGGTCACACTGAGCATGCTTTAGCCCCTCCCCCGACACACTTACTTCAATGGTACTGTCCAATGAGCCAACACTGTTCCTACGACCTCGCTTCCCTGTCGCCCAGAACGAGGCAGGGTTAAAGATCACATGATACCACAAAACAACAACAAACTGTTGTTTGTGTACAAATTATATAAACAATGAAACATAAAGAATGCTCTTTAGAAGTGTTGATGAGTTTCTCCCGCTACACAAGATGTCAGAGGAAATATTCAATGTTTTATCCTCCTATATTATATTTATATAATATATATATTATAAATTATATTTATTTGTTACTTTGATTTTACAAAAGAAAATTCACAATCTCACCTCAACAAACTACAACCTCAAATGCTGCGTACATGTTAAATATTGTGAATTATATTGTGACTGCTGCAGAAGGAATGTGTACTTTAAAGTGCATTTTACAATTAACAAGTATTTTACAACCAAAAGTTTGTGTCTTAAAAATCCAAATTTTGGTCACCGCAAATAAAGGCAGTTATTTTAATATTTGTCTTTTTAATTTTCATTATTATGATTGAGTGGGTTTTATCTTCCACCACATGTTATTTATACTATTTTCACATTATTTTAATCTTATTATTATTTTTAAATGTAATACAGGCAAAAGTGTACATGTGACATAATATGATGACATAGAAATATAATTAAGATAATTAAGGAGTAATAGTTGAATAAATTACACGATTTTCACCTATCTATAGTATTAATTATATTCTATCATTGATTTTTTTCCTTTCTATGTCTATTCGTTATGTAACTTCCTTATTGTAAAGCAAGAAAGGTGCTATAAAAAAGTTTAGTACTTTAATCCCAGCCTAATGTTAAATTAAGCATTTCACTTGAGATTGATTTGGTTGAGGTTATTTAATCTTAGAAAGAAAGAAAAGAAAGTCTTGTGTCTTATCATAATCCATAAACTGCAGTTTCATGGTAAAAGCTTTATATATTTTATATGTTGTGGTGTAGTTGCTGCAGCTGACCAGCAGATAGAGATGGAGCCCCACAGCTCCATCACACTTCTATCATACTGTAAAATATTACCATTTTACATTTCATCACTATTTCATGGGTTGCATAAGAGCCCAGCTGCAGCTCTGCTCTGACTCACTGAGTCATAAAACAGAAACAGATAAATGTCTCCTAACGTGTCCTCACCTGTCTCTGAGAGGTCTCTGAGCGACGAGCTGAGCGCCGTGCGTTTCAGTCCGTCCACCGAGGCGTATGTGTCATCCAGGCTCGGCCTTCCCAGGGTGCCGTTCACCACCTCGCCACCCTTCATCCCGCCCATGTTGGCCCCGCCCCCTGGCGTGGGCGGCCCTCCGCCCGTCAGAACACCTGGACGCATCACACCTTTCTGCTTCTCCAGCTCGGCTGAGAGAGACGAGGACGAGAGGTGAGACACAGAGTGTTCTACTGCTGCAAATACTACTACTAATACTACTACTACTATTACTACTAATACTACTACTGATACTACTACTACTACTACTACTATTACTACAACTACTACTACTACTACTATTACTACTAATACTACTACTGATACTACTACTACTATTACTACTACTACTACTACTTCTATTACTACTACTACTACTACTGACACTACTACTATTACTACTACTACTACTACTACTACTACTATTACTACTACTACTACTCATACTACTACTAATACTAATACTACTATTACTACTAATACTACTACTACTGCAGAGAGACGAGACAAGAGGACGAGTGGTGAGACACAGAGGATTCTACTGCTGTAAGGACCTAGACAAATACTGATAATACTATTAATACTAAAAGTACTACTACTACTAAAACTATAAATACCACCACTACTACTACAACTACTACTACTACTAAAACTATCAATACCACTACTACTACTACAACTACTACTATTACTAAAACTACTACTAACACCACTACTACTACTACTACAACTACTACTACCACTACTATTAATACCACTACTACTACTACTAATACTACTACTACTACTACAAATACCACTACTACTAATACCACTACTACTACTACTACTACTAATACCAGTACTACTACTACTAATACCACCACTACTACTACTACTATTGCATAGAGACGAGAGAACGAGAGGAGGAGGGCTGAGACACAGAGGACTCTACTGCTGCAAATACTACTACTACTACTACTACTACTAATAAGAATACAAATTCTACAACTACAAATACTACTACTACTGCATAGAGACGAGACGAGAGGACGAGCGGTGAGACACGGAGGACTCTACTGCTGCAAATACTGATAATACTACTACTAGTACTTCTAGAAACACTACTACTGCTACTTCTACCAATATTACTACTGCAGAGAGACGAGACCAGAGGACGAGTGGTGAGACACAGGATTCTACTGCTGCCAATACTACTACTACAACTACTAATAATAATAATAATTGTAAGAGCAGATTTAATGTTGATTGTTGTGTGTGTCATGATCCAACTGTGATTGGCGGGTCCGCCTATATAGGTGGGAACCCTTTGGGGGCTCGTCAGGTGTTTTCCAACCGGAAGGGGAAAAAACGTTTTTGACCGCTATATGCTACACGTTACGCTGCGGTGCTCGGCGCTCGTTATGATGTATGTATAGAGATGGTGTGATTGAAGCAGGAGATGTGAAATAAATGGACCTGTTTTGCATATAAACTAAAAATCAACTGGACTCTTATTCATCATTTATGGCCAAGTAAAAGCGTGTCAATTAATTTTCCTGTTGAAATGCCTCAGTGGCTTAAAGCATCGGCTTAGCTTCTACATTCAAAGTCAAAAACTGTTTGAAAGGTCCACAACAGTTACTGGAGTGGCAAGTTGGACCTTTGTTTCGTGTGTTGGTGTTAAACGTGAAGAAAAGGCTGGAAGTTGGACTTTTGTTGCGTTTTGCGAACTTTTGTTCACGAGGGAAAGAGAGCCAGGTGGAGACTTTGTGTGACGCGTCAGCTGAGCGTCAGCTGCTCACCTGCCGACTGGAAACGCCGGTGAGGAGAGAGGATCGCCAGGAGGAGCGAGTGAGGAGAGAGCCACGAGGAGGACGCGCTTCCGCAGCTCACCTGCCGACTGGACACGCCGGTGAGGAGAGCCAACTCGAGGAGGTGCGGGCGATGAGACGCCGGTCAGGAGGACGCGCTTCAGCTGCTTACCTGCCGACTAGGACACGCCGGCGAGGAGAGCCAACGCGAGGAGGAGCTGGCGAGGAGACGCCGGTGAGAACGCCGAACTTCACATGGCCACAGCCTTCAGCAATAGGTAAGGTAGCGCTACCACTAATAAGAGATGGCCATCAAAATCTGTGTGTGCACACGTATGGGCGTAATCCCAATGCATTGGTTGCTGAAGTTGAAAAACATTTGACTGTTTGACTGACATGTTGTGACTGTCGGACTTTAAATGGAGGACTTGGGGTCTAATGTGGACACATCGTCGGGTGTCCGTGCGCCAGTTGCTGCCGGCAAACCGGACTCTGTGGCCGCCAGCAGTAGCGACACACGGACAAGCCAACGAGTGGTCAAACTTTCTGTTAAAGGGCTCGCAGACAAGATCGAGCGATTACAACATGTTCGAAAGGTTAAATTAAACAAAGCAAGTGCTTTAAGGAAATTAATACAGGAATCTATGCAAAGCATTAAAATGTCTGAGGTAAAAGGTTCTCTACATGGGTTTATTGAACTGTGTGATGAAATAAGATGTTTGCATGATTCTGTGATGATTTTGTTGCCACAAGAGGAAAAAGAAAAGCATGAAACATGGTTCAAGGCTAAAATGATGTTCAATGATGAATTTACTGATGAAGTTTAAATGTGGGTGAAATCAAATGAAAATCAAGTGTCTGAAACTGAGAATAATTGTGATAAAGGTGTTGAACATGATGGTATAAATCCAAATGACAGTGTTTCTAATGTGGGTAAAAATTCAGAAAAAAGTGTCACAAGCCACAGGTCAAGCACTGCTTCCTCTGTAAAAATGAAGGCAACAGCACAAAAAGCTGCAGTCATGGCTAGAATGGCAGCCATAAAGGAACGACATGCACTGGAGGAACAAGAGCAAAAAATAAAAAGGAAAAAGGAACAACTCGAACTGGAGACGGAACTTGCTGCATCTGATGCTATGTGGGCAGTTTTGCAAGCCATGGATGAACAAAGGCTCTCTCAGGCACCAACGGATGGCATGAACTCTTATTTTGAAAGGGAAAAAAGGAAACTGGCACCACAAACACTCAACCCATTAGCCAAGAAGTATGAGCCTGCAGCCTGTAATACACAGAAGCAAGTGGATTGGTCAATGCAACAAAATCAAAGGCAGCCAGTGGATATGCAAACAAAACACAATAAAAAAATGTGATCTGTGGAAACATCACAGGGGTTGATGCATGATCAAACAACTGCTTGGGTGACACAAAACAGGAGACAACATTTGAATCATGGAGAAAATGATCAGACTCCACTTGGTGATATTGTGAGTATTATGTGCAAGCAAAATGAAATCACAGCCTCTTTGGTGAACCAACAACGCCTGCTCTCTCTGCCACCACGTGACATACCTGTCTTTGAGGGAGATCCATTTCAATACAAAGCCTTCATAAAATCATTTGAACAAGGTGTGGAGGACAAAGCAAGTAAGGCTGACTGCCTGTACTACCTGGAACAGTTCACCAGAGGGCAACCAAAGGAACTAGTGCAAAGTTGTCAACACATGGATCCTGAACGTGGATTCATAGTGGCTAAAGCTCTGCTTCAGGAACATTTTGGAAATGAGTATAAGATCGCTAATGCATATATTGAAAAAGCTTTAACCTGGCCAGCAATAAAGTCAGAGGATGTTAAATCTTTGCAAGCCTATGGTTTGTTTCTACGTGGGTGCTGTAATGTGATGGAAGAACTTCCTCCTATGCAGGAAATGGACATGCCAAGCAATATGAAAACAGTGGTTTGTAAATTGCCATATAAATATTGTGAAAGGTGGAGAGCTGTTGCCCATGATATAATGGAAAAATACAATCAAAGGGCGCATTTTGTTGATGTTGTTGCATTTTTGGAGAAACAAGTGAGGATCCTTTCTGATCCAATTTTTGGAAATATTGAATCACCTGTACCACAGAATGTAACTGCTTCAAAACCCTGCAACAAATTCAAAATGCAAACAAAGTCATTCAGAGGGAAAGGAAGTAGTTTTGCCACTACAGTAATGCCTGTCAACTCATCTGAAGAAAATGCTCACACAAGCAATGCAAAGAGACAGGACATCTTGTATTGTTCTTGCTGTACACGTGCTCACCTCTTGGAGAAATGCCAACAGTTCCAACGAAAGAAACACAGAGAAAAGATCCGGTTCCTAAAGGAAAAAGGAATATGCTTTGGTTGTTTAAAGGTTGGACACATAAGCCGTGACTGTGAGAAACGCTTGGTCTGTGAGGTTTGTGAACAAAAACATCCCACTGCACTTCATATTCCAAAGACCAATGTTGAGTGGCAACGCACATGGGAGCCACCTGAAGAAAATCCATCAACTTCTTCCCAGGTATGTGGACGCACAGGGGCCGGTAATGACCGTTGCATTCTCTCCATCGTCCCAGTGCAGGTCAAATCTACAAAAGGAAATGAAATCATTCAGACATATGCATTCTTGGATCCTGGGAGTACAGCCACATTTTGCTCTGAACAGCTAATGCAGCGATTGAACATCACAGGAAAGAGAACAAATTTTCTTTTGAAAACGATGGGACAGGAAAAGGTTGTTCCCACTTTTGCTGTGTCTGGAATGGAGGTTGCAGCTCTTGCAGGAAAAAGTTTTTACCCTCTGCCTGAAGTTCTCACACAGAAGGAGATGCCAGTCAATTCAGACAACATTGTCACTGCTGCTGATTTGGAAAGGTGGCCTTATTTGTCCAAGGTTCACATCTTTTCCATAAAGGCCAATGTCGACCTGCTGATAGGAACCAACGCTCCCAGGTTACTGGAACCATGGGAAGTGGTGAACAGTTGTGGAAACGGTCCATACGCTATAAGAACAGTGTTGGGCTGGATTATAAATGGGCCTTTAAATGGAAAATGCAGTAATGAAATGTCTGTTGTGGTGAATCGTATTTCAGTGTCTAAGTTGGAAATCATGCTGAACAATCAGTATAAGCATGATTTTAATGAACAGCCTTCAGAGGACAAAGAGATGTCTAGAGAAGACATAAAGTTTATGGAGATTATGGAATCCTCTGCAACTCTACAGGAAGAGAGATACTGCCTTAAATTGACCTTCAAGAGACCGGATGCTCACCTGCCAAACAGCTTTAAAGTAGCAAAGCAAAGGATACTTGGACTCAGGAAAAGGTTTATGAGCAACCCAGAATTTCACACAGAATATTTATGTTGTCTTAATGATGTCATTGAAAAGGGCTATGCAGAAAAGGTGCCTCTGGAACAGGTGCAAGGCAGACCAGGAAAGGTATGGTACATACCCCACCACGGTGTACATCATCCAAAAAAGGGTTCTCTTCGAGTGGTGTTGGATGGTGGAGCCACGTATCAAGGCACGTCATTGAACAGCGAACTGTTGCAAGGGCCAAATCTCACCAGTTCACTGCTTAGAGTCCTCACACGTTTCAGACAGGAACCTGTGGCATGTATGGGTGACATCCAGGCAATGTTTTATCAGGTGAAGGTGGCAGAAGAAGACAGAGACTTTCTGCGCTTTCTCTGGTGGCCGGGGGGAGACCTCAGCAAAGAACTAGCAGTCTACAGGATGACTGTGCACATGTTTGGGGCCGTGTCCTCACCCAGTTGCGCTAGCTATGCACTAAGGAAAACAGCTGACGATAATAGCTCTGATTTTTCTGCCGAAACTGTTCAAGCTGTTAAACAGAACTTTTATGTTCCTTCTGGGCAAAGCCAGAGTCACACCTTTAAAGGCTGTAACAATCCCACGATTGGAATTGACTGCTGCCGTCCTAGCTGCCAGAGTGGATGCCTTGTTAAAGGCCGATCTTCAAATCCAGCTGGATGAGTCTGTGTTTTGGACGGATAGTACGTCAGTGTTGAAATACATCAATAATGAAGATAGGCAATTTCACACGTTTGTGGCAAATAGGATCTCAGCCATAAGAGAAATCTCAAGCCCTGCTCAATGGAGGCACATTGGCACCAAAGACAATCCGGCCGATGCTGCATCGCGGGGGATGAAAGTGTCAGAGTTTCTAAAAAATCATCACTGGTTGCAGGGACCCAGTTTTCTTTGGAAGTCTGAGGCAGATTGGCCCGTAAGTAATCATGATGTCAGGATGGATTCTGATGATCCAGAGGTCAGGAAGGAGGCCTATGTGAATGTCACTGTGCATGATGCACTGAATGCCACTGATCAGCTCATAAATTACTTTTCATGTTGGAGAAGACTTAAAGTGGCAGTGGCTTGGTTCCTAAAGTTCAAAGGTCATCTGTTGGAGCTCAGTCGTCAGCGAAAGGCCTCTGGACCACAGACAGGTCAAGTGGGAGGAAAAAGGGCTACAGTTACACAGCAGAGCAGTGTCCTTACACCAAAGGATTTGGAGGAAGCTGAGCTAGCCGTCATTTGCTACTGTCAGCAGCAAAGGTTTGCACCTGAAATTTCCTCACTGTTGTCTGAGAAGCACACAGTAAGCAGACAAAGTTCCATTTACAAGCTGGATCCCATTTTGGAAAATGGACTCTTAAGAGTGGGCGGGAGATTAAGCAAAGGAGCGATGCCATCAGAGGAAAAACATCCCCTCATCCTTTCTAAGGAGCAGCATATCTCCAAGCTTCTTCTCAGGAACATGCACCAACTACTGGGACACAGTGGGCGGAACCATACACTATCTACACTCAGGAGGAAATATTGGATAACTAATGCCAATGCAGCTGTGAGGAAGATCATATCCCAGTGCAGTTATTGCAGACGCCTTAATGGCAGGGCCATGGAACAGAAGATGGCGGATCTTCCTAAGGAGAGAATTGTTCCAGATCTGCCTCCATTCACAAACGTTGGAGTTGATTATTTTGGACCTGTGGGGATAAAAAGAGGAAGAGTGACTTGCAAGAGGTATGGAGTGTTATTTACCTGTATGGCCAGCCGAGCAGTTCATCTAGAGGTGGCAAACTCGTTGGAAACAGACGCTTGCATTAATGCAATACGACGCTTTATCAGCAGGAGAGGTCAAGTCATTCACATCAGATCAGACAATGGAACAAATTTTGTTGGAGCAGAGAGAGAACTACGTGAGGCTGTTGGTGAGCTGAATCATGAACGCATTCAAGGAGCTTTAATGTCAGCAGGAGTTAAATGGAGCTTCAATCCTCCGGCCGGGTCTCATCATGGCGGAGTTTGGGAACGCATGATACGCATAGTCAGGCGTGTTCTCAGCTCAGTTCTACACCAGCAGACACTTGATGATGACGGGCTTCACACGGTCATGTGTGAGGTTGAAGCTATTCTGAATGATCGTCCTATCACACAGCTGTCTGACGACCCAAATGACTTGGAAGCGCTCACTCCCAACCATCTTCTTCTTCTGAAGGGAAAACCAGCCTTACCACCAGGACTTTTCAAATCATCTGACATGTATGTGAAGCGGCGCTGGAGACAAGCTCAGTACATTTCAGATTTGTTTTGGAAGCGTTGGATCCGGGAATATCTGCCCCTATTGCAAGAAAGACAGAAGTGGAATCAGAGGAAAGTCTGGCTGTTGGAGATGTTGTTGCCATTATGGATCCCACAGCCCCTCGTGGTTCCTGGCTTCTTGGGAAAGTGTTGGAGATTTTTCCCGATGCAAAGGGCATGGTGCGTTCTGTGAAGCTACAAACTAAAAACAGTGTTATTGAGAGACCAGTGACCAAACTTTGTCTGGTACAAGAAGTGTAAATTTGCATTTTCATGTACTCATATTGTGCTCTTATTATTATTGTCTGTATTGAATTGCCATGTCTGCCGGCCATGACAATTAGGGGCCGAAGTGTAAGAGCCGATTTAATGTTGATTGTTGTGTGTGTCATGATCCAACTGTGATTGGCGGGTCCGCCTATATAGGTGGGAACCCTTTGGGGGCTCGTCAGGTGTTTTCCAACCGGAAGGGGAAAAACAGTTTTTGAACGCTATATGCTACACGTTACGCTGCGGTGCGCGGCACTTGTTATGATGTATGTATAGAGATGGTGTGATTGAAGCAGGAGATGTGAAATAAATGGACCTGTTTTGCATATAAACTAAAAATCAACTAGACTCTTATTCATCATTTATGGCCAAGTAAAAGCGTGTCAATTAATTTTCCTGTTGAAATGCCTCAGTGGCTTAAAGCATTGGCTTAGCTTCTACAATAATAATATTAATGCAAATACTACTGCTTCTACTACTACTACTCAGTGGTAGTATATTTATTTAAGTACTGTACTTAAGTAACATTTTGAGGTACTTGTACTTAATATTACTCCTTAGTATGAGTGTTACTACTTTAGTTACTTTTGACATGGAAATCATGAAACATTTAAAGTGATAAAATGTGCATGTATAAACAGTATATTAAGTAGTTAAAATAAGCCCTATCTTGAGGAAATAAAAAAAAAAACGTTTTACATAAATACACCAAAACAAATCATCTAATAATATATTTAGAATACATAAAACAGTCTGAGTGGGTCCATTCTACATAATGAGTACTTTTACTTTTGATACTTTAAGTACATTTAGAAACTTTTTTACTTTTCTTTAAGTTAGTTTTGAATGCAGGACTTTTACAGACAGTCTGTCGCTGGTGAGACAGCAGTTGAGTGGTGAGGTGTGTGTGTGTGTGTGTGTGTGTGCAACACTCACACTCCACGCGGTACTTCTCCATGTCCTGGACCTCAGCAATGCTCTCTCGGAGGTCGGAGGTGAAGCGCGCTCGGTCCTGCTGGCTCGGAGCTGTGAAGACGATCAGCACCTTCCTCTCTCCCCCGGGGTTTGCTGACGTCAGCCGGATACCATGAGGGTAGTCTGCAAGAGACAGGGACACGAGTCAGCCACCTGAAACATGAAGGACTTTAGTCCCTCTGACTGAAACAACGACTGCTTTTTGTCAGAAAACATTTGATCATATTTTGTACATTTTGGGCTGCAAGACTAAATTTCTCCTGTCAGATAAGACATAAATAAATAAGGTAACTCCGGGGAATATTTAATTAGGTTTAGTGTTAAGTAACACATGAAATACAATAACAAATGTAGAAACATCAGGAAACATTGACACTTCATGTAGTCTGCACAGGATTAGTTTGTACCAGAGTTTAAGAAATTAAAAGAGTGTTCTTTATTCATAAGGTTGTTAAGAATAACTTAGAATAATTTAAAAAGTAATATCTGAGTGTTTCAGAATTTGAAATAAGATCGTTTAGTCAGACCACTGAGTTCAAAACAAACTCTGCTGTCTGACTGACTGAGTGTCCAGTAACCAGTTCTCCAGTCTGAGTCAGTCAGTTCTTGTTCTGCATTCTTAAAAAAATATGAAACGGTGACGGGTTCCTTCAAAACCCACCTAGCTGAGAGGGTGGCCCTTTTATAAACTGGAGAGAAAAGCTCAAACAGCAACACAAAGACAACAAAACAAGTCTGATAACTCTAGGGAGTTCTAAGCTGAACCTGACCCTGACCCTGACCCACACACACACACACACACACACACACACACAGCAGCAGTGGATGTGAGTTTGTGCTGATGAATCATTGGGACAATCTGTCCTGGTCACAGTCATCACCTCCGGCTGCCAACTCCCATTTAGCTCCAACTGGAGAACCAGAACTGTCAACAACAACAACAACAACAACTACACAACAGCTACACAAGCAGCACAATGAGCTTATGACAGTGACTCTGTGATGTGATGCAATGAAACAGTAAATAATCTGTAAGTATGATAATGATCTGTATTTAATATCTTCGTTGACCCTGTTTCACATGTTTCAAACAGAGACAATCACTTTTTAAAGTGGTTCAGTGTTGAGTGAGACTCTGTTTGTCACTGTGTTCCACTCAGACGCTGTGTTTTTATTGATGTTCTGATTGTGACTTAATTATTTGATCATTCAGAATAAGGTGAAGGTGTCTCTTTAACACTTGAAATGATTTACGTGGTAAATGTTGACAGATATTGTGTATATTTTCAGATTTTTAAAAAATATTTTCAGATACGTTGTGTACATTTTGTGCATATTTTCAGGTTTTTTTATATTTCAGATTAGATTTTTTTTTTAAAATTGTTTTGCATATATTTTTATTTTTTTTTTGATATTTTCAGATTTTTTAAAAGTACCTTTAGATTTTTTTGATATTTTCAGATTTTTTAAAAGTATCTTTAGATTTTTTTGATATTTTCAGATTTTTTGAAAAATATTTTCGAACTCAGGACCAAAGTTGAGACTGTCTCTTTAACACTTGAAATGATTTATGAGGATAAATGTTCACCTCCTTAAAATGTTATCAGACCATTGAACTGGTGTTATCAGCGTTTAACAGCCAGCAGGTCGTAATCAGGCCACTGAACGGGAAGATTTATTATGTCATCACATACAACTGTTGGTTTTTTAAAATGTTCGTTTCAGGTCGGCTGTCATTCTATATGGAAACTATATGTATATATATATATTTATATTTATACATATGTATAGAGTCTTTGTGAGAATGCTGAGTGGTGTTGGAGCTGCCTCCTCACTGAGCGTCCTGTTAACAGGTGCTGAGGCAGATTTGAAACGCCACCAACTCCAATCTGCTGCACACAACTCAGAGCCAAGTTTCTCTGCTAAAATAGAGGCTTGGAAACCACACACACCCACACACTTACAACACACACACACACACACACACACACACACACACACACACACACACTCATACTCACGACTCGCTGCATATTATTGTGTGAGCATCATTACTGCAGTGAGTCGGCTGAGTGACTCATGTTTTCTGTTTTATGAAGGCAGCTAACCAGCCTTGTGTTCAGACTGACAGCGGTATATTTAGGAAATCCTGTGATATGCTTCCACTGTGTTTCTGTTGTTGCAGAACTGATGCTGCCGCCGCGTACGTTTAAAGAAAAGGCTGGCATGCCGAGCAGCGTTTCTCTAATTGGAGAGGCAAGTTCTGTTTCGCCAAGTGACTATAAAGAGACTGTTGAGAACATTTCCAACTGGGACAGTCTCCACTTTCTGTCCCACATCGGATTTGGTACAGATTTCAAACACAAATTTTTTCGATTTGACCAAGATATAGTAGTAGATGCAGTCGGTCTTCAACACTGAAACACTCTGCTTCAACATTGAAATGTATGGTAGGAGGTGGTGTAGGACCACTACACAAGATTCTAGTCTCATCGCACATGTTTTTCTCTGCATATTTTCACTTTATATCAGGTTTCCTTATATAATTAGGCTTTTCTATATATTTTCAAATATTTTCTGTATAATTTCAGATTTTTTTTGTATATAAATCAGGTATTTTCTGTCTATTTTCAGAGAGAGTGATGGAAACATATCATAAGTTGCTCTGATTGTGTTCCTCAGTGTGTGTGTGTGTGTGTGTGTGTGTGTGTGTGTGGCCCAGCAGAAAAAGTCTGGGAACCACTGAACTACTGAATCACTGCTGTCATATCCTGATGATGGTCTCTGTTATGCAGTCTCACAGACGTGCAGCTCCTTCTCCAACCTCAGGACCAGAGAGGGCCTGACAGAGGAGGTGGGCCTGAGCCTGGAGCTCTGCAGTGAGACTCTTCTCACCACATGACCAACCAAACTGTTGCGATATGATTTAAACCTTTCTGTTGCCTCCTCCATGAAATAAACAGCTCGGTGTGTTTCTGACCACAACACAGATCTGCTGTCAGATCAGCTCTGCTCTTCTTCTCCTCGGGGACTCTGAGCTGTTTTCTCTCTCTAACTGCCCCATGAACAAACACATCTTGTTTTCTTTGTGCCACCAGTGAGTTTCCTCTCAGCAGCTGTTTCAGTCTGCAGGTGTTTCGCCCCGAGACAGACTTTCTTCATCAAGAGACACCATACATCTATTTATTTAGATTTTAGAGATGGAAGAACATCACAAGGTGCTGTGAGAGTATTCACCAGTGTATGTGTGTGTGTGTGTGTGTGTGTGTGAATTTTATCTGCATGTGTGTTTTTTCAGCCTGCCGACTGTGTGGTAAAAATAGAGAGTTGAGCAAGTGCAAAAAAGAAATAGAGATATGAGAAATAAAACGGAGACAGATGGAGGGAGCAGATGGACGAGAGGAGATGGAGAGAGAGAGAGAGAGAGCAAGGAGGAGAGGGGAGGGAGAGAGAGAGGCAGAAAGAGAGAGGGGGGGGGGGGGGGAGAGAGAGAGAGAGGGGGGGGGGGGAGAAAGAGAGAGAGAGAGAGAGCAGTACTTACAGGTGTTCTGGAAGGTGTGGACCTGCATGTCCACCAGAGGAAATGATTGTCTGAAATTGTACGTCACTGAAGTCTTCTTCTTCTGGAAGATCTTCGTCACCTAAAGGAGAGAGACAAGAGAAGGAGGAGGAGGAGGAGGAGGAGAGAGAAGGAGGTGTGAGTCTTTCACTGTTCTCTCTCTTCATTTTGAGCTTTATAATTCCCCAATGTAAACTCTCCTCCTGCTCACAGTGTAAATACATGATCACAGTTAGAACCACTTCATCTTCACAGCACAAACACAACCAGAACTTCTCATGACTGGACAAAATGTCAATCATTTATTCAGAGCAGAGAGCGTTGGTCAGAGTCACGTCTGAATCTGGTCAACAGGTCAAAGTAGATCAACATCCTGAACCTCTGATCAGTCATCAGTGATGCAGGTTCTGAGACACTGCACAGATGAAGTAAAATCAGAAATAAAAGATGAGTAAAATCAGTTGCACAAAACACTTAAATGTACTTGAGGGCAAAACACTATAGCAGAGCTACATAGCTGCAGAGCTTCAGAGCTACATAGCTGCAGAGCTAAATAGCTGCAGAGCTTCAGAGCTACATAGCTGCAGAGCTACATAGCTACATAGCTGCAGAGCTTTGGAGCTTCAGAGCTACATAGCTTCAGAGCTACATAGCTGCAGAGCTACATAGCTACAGAGATACATAGCTGCAGAGCTACATAGCGACATAGCTGCAGAGCTACATAGCTACAGAGATACAGAGCTGCAGAGCTACATAGCTGCCGAGCTAAAGAGATACATAGCTGCAGAGCTACATAGCTACAGAGATACATAGCTGCAGAGCTACATAGCTACAGAGATACATAGCTACAGAGATACAGAGTTGCAGAGCTACATAGCTGCAGAGCTACATAGATACATAGCTACAGAGATACATAGCTGCAGAGCTACATAGCTACAGAGATACATAGCTGCAGAGATACATAGCTGCAGAGCTACATAGCTACAGAGATACATAGCTGCAGAGCTACATAGCTGCAGAGCTACATAGCTAGAGATACATAGCTGCAGAGCTACATAGCTGCAGAGCTACAGAGATACATAGCTGCAGAGCTACATAGCTGCAGAGCTGCAGAGATACATAGCTGCAGAGCTACAGAGCTACAGAGATATATAGCTGCAGAGCTATATAGCTACAGAGGTACATAGCTGCAGAGCTACATAGCTACAGAGGTACATAGCTGCAGAGCTACATAGCTGCAGAGCTACATAGCTACAAAGATACAAAGCTGCAGAGCTACAGAGAAACAGAGCTGCAGAGCTACAGACAAAGCTGGGGGTAATTTCCTGTCGGCAGCACAAGCAGATATTTGATATAGTGTGAAAGTAAAACATTGTGATTCTTGCAGCTCTTGGCTCACGTCAATATAGCATTATCTGTGTTTTTTCTTCTTCAGGTTTTGTTTTCTTAAAATTTCACTAAAATCCTCCAAGCTAAACCCCTCTCATCATAACGGAGGGATTAAAGCAGAAGCTGCTGTCTGAACGATCAGGATTACAACACAAACTTTATATTGTTTCTCATAAAGCGACTCTCTAATCTCCCAAACACAAACACTGGAACATGTGGGCTGCTGCGGTTCCTGCTTGCGATTCTGTTTATGTGCAGGAAGACTTTCTGACATTTCTAGAGTGGCGTTAAACAGGACCGCGGCATTATGGGATGAAGCGGTGCTCCGTGTGACGCACAATCACTTTGTCTCTCCGGGGAGAAGATCCTCCGGCTCCACAGACTCACAACCAAAACTTCTCCCAAAATAGTTCAGTAATACCAACACCCACACAACGGAAAGTCTGTGTGAAGGAGATAATGATGTTAGATACACACACACACGCACCATGAGCAGGTCGTTGAACAGGAAGACTTCTCTCTGGTGGACTCCGCTCCTCTGAGCTCTGTTTGGATCTGGAACCTCAAACAGCTGACAGCAACACACCAACCTGCGGTGAGGCAGAGACAACACCTGCACACACACACACACACACACACACACACACACACACACACACAAAGAGAACATGACATTATTGTGCAGCAACAGTCATCACATCTGTATAAACCTTCCCTCTGTGATCTGTCTATCTGGATCAGGTTTTTAGGTTAATTATTTGGTTTTGACCACCTGAGGATTTTTGATAAACTCAAAATGTTTCTTTCTGTCATCCACTGTAGCTGAAGCAAGCACCACTCCTGCTCTGTACCTTAAAAACCTGAAAAACTGTAATGTTGGGATTAATAATCGGATCCTTCTGCAGGAGCTGAGTCTGATAACTGTTGGTTCACTAACACATCAGTCTGGAGCTAAATAAAGAGATTTATCTGAGATTTAATGTGAATAAAAAGTTGTTGAAATAACTCCAACATGATGCTGATGTGGTAGCAGTCTAAAATGATGCTTTGTCAGGCAAGAAAACAAGAACACCACTGTTAAAACGATGGTTTTCTGTATGGAGTCTGGTGCAGCAGAGTTATAAATGGATGGATATAATTAATTAGGGAGTTTTTTATGGATTGCTGAACAGTTTTAAAGAGGCTGAAGCACAAAACAAATATTACAAAAAGTGAATTTAAAAATTTAGACCATTTAAGGTGTAAATTAAGGGATGATCTCACACTATTTGGCCAATTTTAGGGGTTTTACGCTTCAATCAGTATGAAAAAAAAGATTTATCTGTGATTAAATGAGAATAAACGGATCTAAAGGTGCTGAAATATTGACAACATGATGCTGAATTGATGCTTTGTCAGGTCTGCAAGAACACAAAAACACTGCTGTTAAAACGATGGTTTTCTGAATGGAGTCTGGTGCAGCAGGAGTTATAAATCAATGGATATCATTTATTCTGAAGTTTTTAATGGATTGTTGAACAGTTTTAGAGAGGCTAAAGCAAAAAACAAATGTTACAAAGAGTGAACTGAAAATTTAAGACCATTAAAGGTTTAAATTAAGGGATGATCTCATGCTATTTGGCTAATTTTATGGGTTTTACGCATTAATCAGTATGGAAATAAAGAGTTTTATCTGTGATTTAATGTGAATAAACGGATCTAAAGAATGCTGAAATAACTCCAACATGATGCTGATGGTGAAACAGTCTGAATTGATGCTTTGTCAGGTCTGTCTGCAAGAACACAAGAACACTTCTGTTAAAACGATGGTTTTCTGAATAGAGTCTGGTTTAGAGATATGTGGCGCAGGAGATTCTCAACAATCTGAACTTTTCTCGTTATATATCTTATATTTTGTGGCATGTTTAAAAAATAACTTTACAGCATGGTTAACAACTATAAGACTGTTTTATGCAATGTTTATATCATCACATAGATTCTCCATTATTCAGTCTGTTTGGTTTTGCCTGAGTGAATTTTTTTCCTCTAGTTTTCAAAATATCTGTTTTCTCTCCATGAAAAAATACAGACATCGTATCAGGTGTTTTTTAAAAAAGGGGGGTTGTTATTTTGTAATAAAACACTGTGTATATAATGTATTTTGTGACCTTAAATTTCACTAAATTGAAAGAATCTGTTAAACTTTTACTTGATGACAGAAGTCTGACGTTGGAGGAGATAATAAACATGTTATATCTGAGTTACCAACACGTTAACTTCACAGATCTCCAGAGGCTGACAGTCGGAGGATCTTTTTTTTTTTTTTTTATAATTTGTTTATTGTTATTTTCAAAAAAATGTACAGCGCATTGTCAATACCATCAATAACAACCGGTGCAAACAACATGGACATGAGTATGAAATGCATGTCTACAAAAAAAACCTCATTTATGTTACAGGTAGCACAATATTATCTTTGACATGACTGATAAAGGGATTCCACGGCACAAAAACCTTTTAACAGAGCCCCTAAACGAGTGTTTTATCTTTTCTAGTTTAAGGAAATATAAAACGCTTCGATTCAGTGTGTAAAGGTGGGAGGATGGGGATCTTTCCACTGGTAAAATCAGACATCTGGCAATAAAGGTTTCACAGATTAAGATGTTCTGGAGATGTACCAAAAATCGCCAAAAATGGGGATGGACTGATGGGTGTTCCCATAGATTCTGAAATAGCCTCAAAAATCAAAGACCGAAATCTTAATAACATGTGGGCATGAGGAGCAGGGTTGTTGGAGGATCTTACTGGCTTCTTGCCGACCACCATCCTCTCCACCGCCTGCACCTGGGACACGTGGTCGTCGTTGGTCCTCAGCTCCCACTTCTGGATTCGTCCATAGATGGCCACCAGCAGGTCCCGCGGGATGTCCTGCCCATTGTCCACACCTGACAGAGACACAGAGACAAAGGCCACAGTCACAATAATGAAATCAGAACTAGGTCACTATTGGGTAGAGATTTTTAACACCTTATCTCAAATCACTGGCGAAACATCTGCCCTCCAGCCACTAAACATCTGAACATCTGCACTGATCTGTTTAGCGCTGTATTTATCCCTGTATTATTCATATACAGTCAACTTCCCTTTATTTATACTAATCTATTGCACTACCTACTGCTATCTGCTACCTGTTGTATTTATTTACCCATCCATCCATCCATCTATTTTCATCCGCTTTTCCTGGGCCGGGTCTTTGGGGCAGCAGGCTAAGCGAAGTATTCTAGGTGCCCCTCTCCCCAACCACAACGTCCACCTCCTCCTGGACCCCGGGGCGTTCCCAGGCCAGGAGAGAGATATAATCCCTCCACCGTGTTCTGGGCAGTCCACCGTTTATTTATATTACACTTATATACATTACTGTACATATGCACTTTGCCTTTTTGCATTTCAGTGTCTAAGTACCTGTACTCTGGGCAATGACAATAAAGTTGAATCGAATCGAATTGAATCGAATCAAATCAAATCAAATCAAATCAAATCAAATCAAATCGAATCTAATAGATAGTCATAGTTCCCAACCCAATGAGTGATTTATTTGGTGATATTCTGTCATTTACTACTCTTCTTCTTGCAGGAAGACACATTCTGCTTAGATGGAAATCTTTCTCTCCTCCTTATTTCCTTCATTGGATCAGAGATGTTCTTTATTTCCTAAAACTGGAAAAAACTAAATCTTATTAATTTTTGTCTTTTTTAAAAATATATATTGCTCTAGATTACCTTTCAAAGTCTGCATATATTGTGTCACAAAATTGTTTCACTTTAATTGTTTTCAGGTTTGTTATCTCTATGGTTACATGTTGTGTCTTTTGTTGAGAAAAGCAATAAACAAAGTTTTGGGGAAAAAAATTAAAATCAGAACTTAAACACAAACACACAGCTGCTTCCTGGGACATTTTAGAACATTTTAGGTTCAATAACTAGAGATTAATCAAGTAAAATCAGTCAAAAGACGCTCTGATCCATTCTGATTCCATTTCTCTGTCTGACTGCAGTGGTGGAAGAAATACTAGAAATATTACTAAAGTAAAAGTAGAAATATTACAGTGAAGAAAAACTCTGTTACATGTAAAAAAAACCTGTAGGTTTCAGCATCAGAATCTAATGTTGAAGCTGGAGCTTATTTAAATTAAAGAGTTTCAACAGAGGATGAATAAAACCTTAATCTGTCAAATATTCATCATCATTTATTTATTGATATATATTTCATAAATAT
This sequence comes from Centropristis striata, assembly GCF_030273125.1. NCBI lineage: Eukaryota > Metazoa > Chordata > Actinopteri > Perciformes > Serranidae > Centropristis > Centropristis striata. The sequence goes on from NC_081521.1 coordinate 15,910,087, forward strand.
TCGTCTTTAAATAGTAGCGGAGCAGAAGTTTAGAGGTATAAAGGAGAATAAAATGGAAATACTCAAATAAAGTACAAGGATCTACTGTTGCAGTTGTCTTGTCTCTACAGGGTTATTTTAAAATAAATATAAAACTGATTTAATAAATTAAATAAGATGAAAATTCATAGAAAGCTGCACATTCTGAAAAGCTCTTGTAAAGTTTTGTAAATTTGAGTATTAATATTTTATTTCTGCCAGGTTCTAACTGACTGTTCCTCTGTTTATTATAGTCTCCTGCCCAGTAGTAATTAACAGTTATAATAATTAATTATAGGACAGCAGGTGTCTGGAGACGGACCACGCAGGTTCTTGATGAAGTCCTCCAGCTTCATCTTCCTCTCCGGCTTCACGTTGGGGCTGTACATGTCTGTGTTGAGGAGGATGATGGCGAAGGCCAGGATGAAGATGGTGTCCGGGTTCTGGAACTGGCGGATCAGCACCGGGTTACAGACGCAGTACCTCTGGCTGCAGACAGACAGACAGACAGACAGACAGACAGACAGACAGACAGACAGACAGACAGACAGACAGACAGACAGACAGACAGACAGAAAGAGACACGGTCAGGTTTCTGCAGGACGCTCAGAGTTACTGGGTTCTCCTCGCTCATTCAGACAAATCAGAAATGTTCCCACACCACTCTTTGACACCAATTCTATTTAT